>NC_058132.1:162683804-162693707 GCF_016433145.1 Gracilinanus agilis
AGAGAGAGAGAGAGAGAGAGAGAGAGAGAGAGAGAGAGAGAGAGAGAGTTGCTGAAGCAATGAATGCCCCTGAGATTCTCTAACTAAGGCTATGGGTGAAAAGAAAGAGGACAAAACCCAAGAGACTCCTAGATGAGAAGGAGCAAAGGCGCAGGGAGGGAAGGAGGGAGGGAACGAGGAGAAACAGCAGGAAAGGAAAGAAAAGAGTGGGAAAGGGAATTTTTAGTCAATTAGGACCTTTGATTTCATCTATATTAGTAGATCCTGATGAAGAAACCCCTACCAATGAAGCTCTGCAACGGGTTTGCAACTTTATGTCTCAGAGTTGCTAGAAAGGTTAGAAAACTTTTCTGGCATCACAGTCAGGATGTAAGAGTAAGATGTAAGACTTGAACCCTGGTCTTCCTGACTTACTTGGAAGTCCAGCTCACTAAATGCCCCAGCATATTGCCTCTCAAAGCTAACAAACAAAGCCACCTCCAGAAGAATAATTAACCTGTGTTAGCCCATGTCTAGGGCACCCCCAGACCCTGGAGCCAGGGAAGAGGGGTGAGTTGCTTTTTGAATCTGTGGTGATGAGACAGGAAGACCCGGGGCTTGGCACAAAGGAGGCACGGGTTTGTTCCAAAGTGAAGAAGGGGCAGAAGGACAGAACATTGTGCCAACCTGACCTACGGTTTGTTTTCTCTTTATCTCAAGTCCTTGGAGAAGAGATTCCTACATCCTCTGGCCACTAAGGCACTGTAGGAATGGAGAGCTGAACTTTTCAGCCAGAATAAAAGATCTACTGCTGGGCTTCTGTGGGCTCCAAGGGAGGGTCAGTGCCTAGAGAGCGTGGCCCCAGGGCAGAAGCAGAGCCCTTGCCCTTGTGGAAGGTTCAGTCCCCTGGCAGGGAGGGGAGCAGGGACACAGAGAACTGAAGGCTGCCTTCTGGCCATCTGCTCTTCTGGAATGAGCCTGGCTCCTAAGGAGGCGCCAATGAACTGGTGCCTACTCGGTGTGACAGACTATGAACAGCATATCAATCTATGCCAGGAACAAATGCAAAGACCACAGTGATGCCCCACATACACACCCAACCAGGCACTGCTCTCCAGGACCTGCACTCCGGTGCCAAGAAGACAAGCGAGAGATCAGCCTGGGATGGGTCTGGGGGCTCAGAGTCCCTACCCTTACCTCCAGGGGGCCTTCTCAGCACGTCTGGCTCATTCCCAAGACACCTTTTTATCTCAGCCATCATTAAGTCCTGGACAAGGACTTCTCTTTCTCACCTTCTTGTATCGGCCCATTATCCCAGTGGTCAATATGTCTCTCCTCTTTACAAGGTAACTTGGTAAATGTCAAAATCCAAATAAATCCTTAGACTTAGTGTTGGCTCAATCAGGATGGGAAGGGCTTGGGTGTCATAGGGCTGAGAGGATTCTGGCTGGTTAATTATTAAGACACTCTCAGAACTATGGGAGAAGACATACAAAAGCAAAGTATATGAGATCACTTATCACGTGTATATATGGGTATATGATTTGGGGTTTAGGCTTTAAAAGATCGCTCTATAGCAAAAATGAATAATATGGAAATGGGTATCAAGTGATAGCATTTGTACAACCCAGTAGAACTGCTTGTAGGCTCAGGGGGTGGGGGGAGGGAAGAGGGAAGGGAAAGAAAATGAATCATGGGAACATGGAAAAATATTTAAAAAAAAAAAAAAGACATTTTCTCCTCCTCCTAAGACAAAGACTTCCCACATTTCTGGACTTTCACTAACCCTTCTTCCTTTAATTCCATAATCGTTCCCCACCTCCTCCAAAATACAATTCCATCATATCACACTTATTAGTTGTATCTGTGGTTTCATTATCATAAGGACCTTCCCAGTGTAGAAAAAACCAACACTGCTGTAGAATAGCAACCATTCCTAATTTATAAACTTATAAAGAGCTGTCTGGGGGCCTCTATTTGATGTATATTTGTTTTAATTCAATGGAACAAACTTTTTTTAAGCCTTGATGATGTGCATGACAATGTCCTAAACTCCAAGATAAAAAGACACTGGGAATAAAAACAGTCTTTGCCTTCAGAGATCTTGCTTGATCTTTAGAAGGCACAACATATCATAAACAAGCAAAAGCAAGGTAACTGGGGGTGGGGGGGGGGGGAGATCATTAAGAACTGGGAAGAATCAGAGATTTCACAGAAAAAGTAGTAATTACCTGAGTTAGGTACTGAATGGAGGAAGAGGAAGAGGAGAAGAAAGTGACTTTCTGGAGGGGAGGTTTGGCTACTGGGAAGACACAAGGATGGCCAGATATATTAAGTTCAGGGAACAACTAGTAGTCCAGCATGGCTGAATAATTATAGGAAAGGGGCATAATGACAAATTGAATTTTGGAAAAAATCATCATTTTTGAAAAAGGGAGGGGCTATCACATGTAGTTGTTTTTGTTTGTTTGTTTTTTAGAAAATATTAAAAATTAGTCATCTATTGAACAGTGAGGAGGTACTTTGATGTGGTAAAAGGAGCACTGGGCCATATATGTATGAGTCAGGAGTCTGGGTTTAGCAAGAACAAATTCATTAATCTCTCTCATGACCAGTTTCCTCATGTATAAAATGGGAACCCTTCCAGTTATGAAAACTTAAGATGATGACTACTTTTATCCCCAGAACTTCATGACATGTCTTGAAACAACCAGAGATACCGTCTTCATTTCCTTCTCCAACCCAGGAGAGTAGCAATCACACTAAGTTGGGAGCCACTGACCAGGCAAGGGCAAAGTCCCAGCCAGGCTAAGAGAATGGTTCTTTGTCCTGGTCTCTATAGACACTCCTGAGAAGCCCACCCTTGCTGGAAAAGCTGGCAGCTCAGATATCAAAGGCTGGCAAAATCTTGCCATGGCTTATTCACCCAGGCAAAGAGGACCCACCAGCAGCAATGCCATCCTTAATATTAATAGGTATGTAAAACACATTTCATTAGGATATACACCAAGGGAATTTCACATTGTTTTAAAGGCAAACATTTATTATCTATACAATCACAAAAGACATCATTTTTATTCCTCAAACTAAGAAAACTAAAACTTAACTATTTTTAATTAACAACTAACCTTTCCTTAAAATTTACAAACTTTGCAAAGAGTTTCCTTTAAGCAGATCCTTCTTCTTCCTCTAAAAAAAAACAGAACAATCTTTTTGGCTATCTTCTTGGCTAAAATAAGCATCTTTTCAACTGACCTTACCCCCTAATCTCACACTTTGCCATGCAGGGTTAATGGTAGAATTTAAAGATTGCTAATTATCTTAATAGAGCAGAGAGGTGGTACAGTGGATAGACTACCAAGCCTGACATCAAGAAGACTGATCTACCCGAGTTCAAACCTGACCTCAGATACTTACTAGCTGTGTGACACTGGGCAAGTCACTTAAACCTTTTTATTTCAGTTTCCTCATCTATAATATGAGTAGGGAAGCAGATAGGAAACCACTTCAGTATCTTTGTCAAGGAAATTCCCAAAGTTGGGCACAACTGAACAACAACCACTCCCACCAGTATCCTTTTAAATTTTTGATATTTTTTGCCTTCCATGTCCATACTAAACAAAGCCCCAGGAACACATACTATAGCCAGAGGCAAAGAAAACAAAGCAGGCAGAAGAATAAAAAAAGGCCAAAATATCTACCAGATTTTCTCCTCACTCAGAGCTGGCTGGAGTCCTCAGATAGACGTGGTGACTTCCACCAATGGGGGGGGGGGGGGGGAAGGACAAACAGTACACCTGGCCCAAACAAGAAAAAAGTTCTTCTCCCTGGAGCTGGTAAGGTAGGTTCCCAGAGGAAATCTAGACCCAGCAGCTATCAGCATCTCCTCCTTCCTGCACCAAAGCCTGGCAGAAGCTACCAAGTGGGAAGCAGATCAGTGATGGCAGCCCCTGCCATTCCAGTTCCTGGCCAGAGAAGAGAGTGACAAAAACAAGAAGAGAAAGACCAAAGCTTGCCCCAATCACAGAAAGGGAACCTACCTGACTACTGTCTTCTTCCCACTAGCCCAGGAACTCACACAGTTGGAGGAACTCCCAAGCTGGCTTTTCTTATCTGTTCCTTCTGGACAAGACCAGCCCTAAGCAAACAGGTCAGTCTTCCTAGTCCCTGCTTATCCCTCCAATGACACCTGGTTCCCCTACCTAAGGCATCCAGTACTTTCAGGTTCTCTCCTCCAGGCTCCTTATAAGCATCTGCTCTCAAGAAAGGATCTGAGATTCATTCCTGCTAAGGTAGAAATATCTCTTAACAACTTATTGATTTTCCTAGTACCACTTTCAATACAACAGAGTGCCTAGCACAAAGTAAGTGATTAATAAATATACTGACAGATAAAAGGTCTAGCTAGAACTTATCATCTCAGATATCAACATATTTAAGTAAATGATATGATTAATCAAATAAACATGAAACTTCAGTAAGAAAGGGGAACAAGCTCTTAAATATCACTGAGACTTAATAGTATGGAAAGCATGCCTGGAATATAGTAATGGACAGAAAGGACAGAATTACAGAATTACAGAATCTCAGATTTAGAAAATGGTAAAAGGATATAAACAGTTCTCAAAGGATTTGCTTCTTCTATTAATTTCCATCAACTATTAACAATAATACAGAAGACTGACCAAAGAAACCAGCAATAAGAGAAATGGAAATAAAGATGGCTGTGGGATTTTATCTCAATACCTCATAAATAGGTAAAGGTGGCAAAAGATGGGGATCATCAGGGCTAGAGGGGTTCTGGAAAGAAGGCACACCAGTACTTTGTTGGTAGAGTTATGTTAGTTCAATTATTCTGGAAAGTCATCTGGAACTATGCTAAGAATGACCAAAATGTCAATAGTCTTTGGCTCAGAGATCCCATTATTATACATGCATACATATACATACACACACAAAATCTCAAGGCAGACAAAAATAAAAAATCCCATATACACCAAAATATTTATAAAAGCATTTTTTTGTAGCAGTAAAGAATTAAAAACAAATTAGCTAGGTGCAATTAGGTAGCACAGTGTTGAGAGTGTCAAATGTGGAATCAGAAGGACTTGGGTTCTAATTTGACCTCAATTGCCTAGCCCTTAACACTCTTCTGACTTAGAATCTATAATTAGCATCAATAGGAGGGAAGGAAGGAAGGAAGGAAGGAAGGAAGGAAGGAAGGAAGGAAGGAAGGAAGGAAAGAAGGAAGGAAGGAAATTAGCTGCCCATAAATTGGAGAATGGCTAAGTAAACTGTGATGCGCAAACATAACAGGATTTAAAGGACACAAGGAGGAATGAGATGATTAATATGAACTGATTAAAGTGAAGTAAGGAGAACCACAAAATCTATGATAATGACAACAGTGTAAATAGAAAGAACAATTAAAATTGGAAAAAATGGAAGGAAAAATCAAAACCAAATAACTTGTAAATTACAAACAGAAAGGATAGTAACTTACCCACAGACACAAATAATAAATGGCAAAGGCAGGACTCAATAAGTCATGCCTCTAAAGTGCTTTAAGGCATAGTGAACAGAGTAGAAAACTAAAAATCCATTTCTCTACTTCTGCTATCCAGGACCCAATACAAAATGCCGTATTTGGAATTCAAAGCCCTTCCTAACCCCATCCCCTTCCAGCTGCACAGGCACCTTCCACCATACTCCCTTCCACTAATCTGCTCTCCCCTTGGCTGCTCCATGACACTCTCCTCCAAGCTCCAGACCTTCTTCCTGGCTGTCCCTGGGAGCTGGAGTCCTCTCCATCCCTCCCCTACCTCCCAACCTCATTCCCACTCATTTGAGACTTCTCTGACTTTTCTAACCAGACTGCAGTGAATGGACATCCAGAAATACCTTTGCCCTGAAAGACTTGGAGGGCACCTGGTGACACAGTGGAGAGATCACCAGGGCTGGACTCAGAGAGATCCATCATCGTCCTAAGATCAAATCCTGCCTCAAATACTGGGCAAATCACTTCACCTTGTCTGCCTCTATTTCCCCATCTGTAAAATGATCTGAAGAAAGTGGCAAAGCATTCCAGTGTCTGTGCCAAGAAAACCCCAAATGGGATCTCAAAGAGTCTGGCATGCCTGAAATGACTCACAACAACAGGCATCCTTAGCCATTAGGAAAAGATAAGGTGGTATCAAACCCATTTCTTCCCAGTAAGCATTTTTCTTCTTTATAGGAAAGTCATGCACTCCTCTGTAACCGCTGCGCGTATTGGAGCCAGCTGTGCCCTCATTGCTGGCTGCCTCTATGTGCTAAAAAATGCCTTCTGCCTCATTTCCAACATTGCCTTGTTGAGCAGACCTGATCATGCCCAGGACTTTTGTATGAGTTGTCCTCTGTTCAACTATAAGCATCTTGAGGGCAGGGATCGGTTTCCTTTTTTGACATTTGTACCCCAGAAACATGGTAGGCATTTTGTGTTTATTGGCTGACTATGAGTTCTTTCCCTCCAAGGCTACACCTAGTTTCTATGTCTATCTCTTGTTGGTGCATAATTGTTTCTATGTTCTTTCCTTAGTAGACAGTGAGCTCCCTAAGGGCAGGAACTACCTTTTGCATTTCCTTGTAGCCTTACCTACTCTTAGCTCAGTGCCAGGAATGCTCTTCACCAAACTGGCCTCAGTTGGGAAGATTAAATTCAAACCCCAGACTAGCTCTGTGCCTCTGGCAATTCCTTTAATTTCTCCAAGCTTCAGTTTCCTCACTGATAAACAGAGGTCTCTTCCACATCTCCAAGATCCTATAAAGGACTACAAGGAGATTTTCTCACACCAACGCTGGAAGGTAGACAGATTTCTTCAAGTCCAAGCCCAGGGGGCTCTCCTTCCACCATCCACAACCCTTGAGAGGTGCCCACTTTGTCACTGCTGAAAGAAAACCGAGGTTTGTCTACACAGAAGCCAAAAGAGTGAAAAGGGATTAGAATGCTCCTCAAGGCCAGATAACCATCCTGACCAGAATGAATACAGGCTGTCCAAAGGGGATGAGTTTAAATCAAGATGCAGCCTGTTATTATTTTGTTAAAATAAAATTTAAGTCATTTGGAATTTATACTTGATATATGATCATCCTCATTTGAATATTCATTTTTATGTTCATTATATTTTATTTATTTTTTTTAAACCCTTGTACTTCGGTGTATTGTCTCATAGGTGGATGATTGGTAAGGGTGGGCAATGGGGGTCAAGTGACTTGCCCAGGGTCACACAGCTGGGAAGTGGCTGAGGCCGGGTTTGAACCTAGGACCTCCTGTCTCTAGGCCTGACTCTCACTCCACTGAGCTACCCAGCTGCCCCTATATTTTATTTTTTAAAATTCATAATGATTTAAATAGGGAAGCAAGATGGTGGAGTAGAGTAGAGAAGCTCAGAGTCAACATGAGAATCCCCTCCAACCAATATTAAAATAACACCACAAAATGAATACAGAAGTAAAAGAACCAACAAGGAGACAGAGAGAAACAACTTTCAAGAAGAGAAGGACTTAAAAGGTAGGCAGAGAACATCTGAGGCACTGGGGTGAGAGGAGAGCACAGTCAGCAAGACTATAGCAAGGATGAAGAGCAAGCCAAGAGAAAGTCCCACACTCCCACCCCACATCTGCTGTGACAGGTTCGGAATCTAAGTCCAAGCCAACATTCATTCCCTGAGACCCTGCCTGGGCAAACAGAGGTTCAAGCCAACACACACCCCTTGAGGTTTCAAACATATGGCAAAGTCTGGAATCCCAGCCCAGGGATGTCTGTGCTCAGAGGAAGCCAGGAGTCCCAGGCTGAGCCTGTGGTGAGGACATATATTGACATAGCTGATTGACCCAAGAGAGGGGTCCCCAATCTTTATGCCAGGGGCTCAGGGGGGAGCTCCAGGACAAGGCAATCAACTGTGTGCCTAATTGAATCAAGTACAACGAGACCAAAAACTTGCACCTAAGCCTGGGGCTAGAATTGAGCAACCCGGATCTGCTCAAGTTCAGAGTGACATCAAAAGCTTACACCCAAGCCTGAGGCAAGTCTTTAAGCTATCAGCATCTCAAGAATTAGTTGAATTAGCAGTGGGAGGAGGCTCTCAGAGCTCCCTACTCTCAGACCATCATACCATCTTGGAAGAACTAAAACTGACAGAAACTCAGAAAATAAGCTAAGGGTGTAGCATCAAGAAAGGACTAAAGTTTAAGAGGGTACCCTAACCTCCCAGAAAACAGAGCGTACCTATAAAAAGATAGAAAAATGAGCAAACAACAAAAAAAGCACCTAACTTAAAAGAATTTTTATAGAGACAAAGAGCAAGGTACATAATGATTTAAATGATTGTTATGATTATTGATTTCTTTCCACCTAAATTATACCTTCAAGATTTTTTCTTATATTCAGTCAAAATCTAACTCCCTATAACTTATATCCATCAACTTTTTTTGTACTTTAGAGCTACATTGAATAAGTCACCTCACTCTTCAAACATTTGCACAGTGATTATATTACCATCATCTTCCCCTTTTCAGTCTAAGTAGTTCTCTTTTTTTTTTTTAATGTTTGCTCATATGACATGTTTTCACAACCTTTTAACATCCTGGTCACTTTTCCTCAAGCATACATTGTACGTGTCCTTCAATGTCCCTCTAAAAATGTGGCACTTGGAAATGAATACAATATGCCAGATGTGGTCAGGCCAACAAAATGTGATGATCACCTTTCCTTGTCTATCTATTAGTGAAGTCTAACATAAAATTAGCTTTTTGACAGCTATATAATATGACTGGTTCACATTCCACTAATGCACCTGGTCAGCTTTTCCATTCAATTTATCAAACATTTATCAGGCATCCACTGTATACAAAAATTCCTCCCCCTTCCTGTAACTATGCCATTGATTGTTCATATCCAGGTTCAGGATCGTACATTGTTCCTCTTAAATTTCATTGTCTTGGTTTTAGTTCATTGTTCTGTGCTGCTGAAAGCTTTAAAAATCCTCATTATGTGATATATATATATATATATATATCAATCCTTTCAAGTTTGTTTCATCTACAACTTTTATAAGTATCTTTCCCATCTATTTTTTCAGCTAAGCTGTTGATATAATATCAAATAGAACAAGACTAAGGACAGAAAACTATGGCATATCACTAGAGGCTTCTTTCTGCAGGGTGATATTGATCCAACAATCTTTAGGCATAGTAAGTTAACATTTACCAACTGTGTGATTCTGGACAGAGCACTTAACCCTGCTTGCCTCAGTTTCCTCATCTGTAAAATGAACTAGAGAAGGAAATGGCAAACCATTCCATTATCTCTGCGAAAACCCCTAAATGGGATCACAAAGAGTTGGACATAATTGAAATAAATGAACGATAGAAGTTGATCAACATTTGAACAATCAAATGTTGATCAAGCTATAAGCAAAACAATCTGTTTTATTATACATATTAATTATTAAAATTCCTACCTCTGTGCCAAAGCCTCTCCCAATTTCCTAAGGCTTTATAGTTCCCTCTACTTACTGGGTTCTCCCACAGCCCTCTTGGATGAAATGGTAAATAGGGAGCTCTTTCCTTTAATTTGACAAACATTTATTTCACCAACCGTGTGCAGGAGCAGTTTTTCTAACTGCTGAGAATATAAAGGGGAAAAAAATCCCTGCCCTTGGGAAGACAATATACATCCCACAAGGAGCATACAGGCACACATCTGTTGTACATGCACTGAGAAGTATAGAATAAGGTGTGGAGAGGGCAGCTGGATAGCTCAGTGGATTGAGAGCCAGGCCTAGAGACGGGAGGTCCTAGGTTCAAATATGGCCTCAGACACTTCCCAGCTGTGTGACCCTGGGCAAGTCACTTGACCCCCATTGCCTACCCTTACCACTCTTC
>NC_058132.1:162694787-162714928 GCF_016433145.1 Gracilinanus agilis
CCTAAGCCTGGGGCTAGAATTGAGCAACCCGGATCTGCTCAAGTTCAGAGTGACATCAAAAGCTTACACCCAAGCCTGAGGCAAGTCTTTAAGCTATCAGCATCTCAAGAATTAGTTGAATTAGCAGTGGGAGGAGGCTCTCAGAGCTCCCTACTCTCAGACCATCATACCATCTTGGAAGAACTAAAACTGACAGAAACTCAGAAAATAAGCTAAGGGTGTAGCATCAAGAAAGGACTAAAGTTTAAGAGGGTACCCTAACCTCCCAGAAAACAGAGCGTACCTATAAAAAGATAGAAAAATGAGCAAACAACAAAAAAAGCACCTAACTTAAAAGAATTTTTATAGAGACAAAGAGCAAGGTACATAATGATTTAAATGATTGTTATGATTATTGATTTCTTTCCACCTAAATTATACCTTCAAGATTTTTTCTTATATTCAGTCAAAATCTAACTCCCTATAACTTATATCCATCAACTTTTTTTGTACTTTAGAGCTACATTGAATAAGTCACCTCACTCTTCAAACATTTGCACAGTGATTATATTACCATCATCTTCCCCTTTTCAGTCTAAGTAGTTCTCTTTTTTTTTTTTAATGTTTGCTCATATGACATGTTTTCACAACCTTTTAACATCCTGGTCACTTTTCCTCAAGCATACATTGTACGTGTCCTTCAATGTCCCTCTAAAAATGTGGCACTTGGAAATGAATACAATATGCCAGATGTGGTCAGGCCAACAAAATGTGATGATCACCTTTCCTTGTCTATCTATTAGTGAAGTCTAACATAAAATTAGCTTTTTGACAGCTATATAATATGACTGGTTCACATTCCACTAATGCACCTGGTCAGCTTTTCCATTCAATTTATCAAACATTTATCAGGCATCCACTGTATACAAAAATTCCTCCCCCTTCCTGTAACTATGCCATTGATTGTTCATATCCAGGTTCAGGATCGTACATTGTTCCTCTTAAATTTCATTGTCTTGGTTTTAGTTCATTGTTCTGTGCTGCTGAAAGCTTTAAAAATCCTCATTATGTGATATATATATATATATATATAACAATCCTTTCAAGTTTGTTTCATCTACAACTTTTATAAGTATCTTTCCCATCTATTTTTTCAGCTAAGCTGTTGATATAATATCAAATAGAACAAGACTAAGGACAGAAAACTATGGCATATCACTAGAGGCTTCTTTCTGCAGGGTGATATTGATCCAACAATCTTTAGGCATAGTAAGTTGATTAACATTTACCAACTGTGTGATTCTGGACAGAGCACTTAACCCTGCTTGCCTCAGTTTCCTCATCTGTAAAATGAACTAGAGAAGGAAATGGCAAACCATTCCATTATCTCTGCGAAAACCCCTAAATGGGATCACAAAGAGTTGGACATAATTGAAATAAATGAACGATAGAAGTTGATCAACATTTGAACAATCAAATGTTGATCAAGCTATAAGCAAAACAATCTGTTTTATTATACATATTAATTATTAAAATTCCTACCTCTGTGCCAAAGCCTCTCCCAATTTCCTAAGGCCTTATAGTTCCCTCTACTTACTGGGTTCTCCCACAGCCCTCTTGGATGAAATGGTAAATAGGGAGCTCTTTCCTTTAATTTGACAAACATTTATTTCACCAACCGTGTGCAGGAGCAGTTTTTCTAACTGCTGAGAATATAAAGGGGAAAAAAATCCCTGCCCTTGGGAAGACAATATACATCCCACAAGGAGCATACAGGCACACATCTGTTGTACATGCACTGAGAAGTATAGAATAAGGTGTGGAGAGGGCAGCTGGATAGCTCAGTGGATTGAGAGCCAGGCCTAGAGACGGGAGGTCCTAGGTTCAAATATGGCCTCAGACACTTCCCAGCTGTGTGACCCTGGGCAAGTCACTTGACCCCCATTGCCTACCCTTACCACTCTTCTGCCTTGGAACCAATACACAGTACTGACTCTAAGACAGAAGGTAAGGGTTTATAAAAAAAATTTTTTTTTTTAAAAAGAATAAGGAGTGGAAGAGATAAGGGAGTCTTTATGGAGGAGGTAAGCCTTAAAGAAATAAAGGAATTCTGAAAAGAAGAGATGAGGAAGGCATACAGGGGAATGATTCACTGCCAATGCATAGATAGAAGACGGCATGTTTGAGCTCAGCAAAAGCCAGTTTTGCTAGACCAAGTGCTGATTAAACAGGAGAATACTCTGAAATAGTATCCAGGCAGGGCGAGAGTAGGTTATGGAGGGGTTTATTTAAATACTAGGCTGAGTTGTTTGTATTTTATCCTTGAAGTAATAGGGAGCCACTGATGTTTTTTGAGCAGGAAAGTGATGTGGTCAGACATGCCTTTAGGAAGATTATTTTGGCATTTGAGTGAAGCACAGACTAAAGAGGATAAAGATTAAAGAAAGAGGGACCGATTAGGAGACTATGACCATAGTCCAGGTGACACAGACTTGGTCTAGGACTTGAGCATGCTACAGATGCAAGAGGTATGGTGGTACAACTGAGGGGGCATCAAGAAGAGAGTGATGGGTCAAAGACAATTCAAGATTGCAAATCTAGTTGACTAGAAGAAGGGTGGTTCCCACAACAGAAATAGGGAAGTTGGGAGGAGAGGCAGGATTAAAAGACAAGAGAATGAGTTCTGCTTGGGACATAGTTAATTGGCTGTTCTGGGGGAACATCTCTCTCTCAAGGAGGCTGTTGTGATTCTGATTCAGGGGAGAGATTAGGGCTGGATAAGTGCATCTGAGTCATCTAGCAATAATTCATGGGAATGGATAAATTCATCAAGGGGCAAAATGTAGAGAAAGGGAAAAAAGTATGGAATCTTCGGGAACACGGAAGCAAGGAGATGGACAAGGATCCAGCAAAGGAAACTGAGGAGGCACCAGCCAAGTAGGAGAAGAATCAAGAATATGCAGCATTATTGCAGCAACCATGAGAAGTGGGAGTACCTTCCCTGTCATAAGCTGCAGATGATCAAGGAGGATTAGTAAGAGAAAAGGTCAAAGCATTTAGCAGTCAGATCACTGGCAACGTTCATCCCCAGAATCTGAAAGCACAAGTCATGCCAAATCCCCTGTGACTAAGAGCGCAGAGAGAAAGACAAACCACCTGAGAAACTCCAGACTCTGCCAACTCCATCTACTGCCCAGGTCCTTCACACCCATGGAAGAAGAAAGCTAACATCTTGTAGCTCTTTATGATCCTGGCAAAGGGCTTTACACCCATCACTTGGTTTGCTCTAACTGGAGGAGAACTCTAACAGGTATTGGTGCTCCCATTTTACTGAAGAAGTGGAGTGGTCTCTTCAGCCAGTACATAGTAGTCTCTGAAGCAGTCTCTCCTAACTCCAAGGCCAGCAGAGATTTTCCTCTGTGCCCCAGGGCCTTAAGGAGAAGGAAGCTCCTGAACAAGATGAGGAGGGAGCCCATCCCGAACCAGACAGGTTGGCAAAATTCCCCGGCCTCACCAAAGGGCTGCCCTCCAAGCAGGGAGAAGCAATGCTGCCTACTACCCTTTTCCTGGGCCACTAGTCATTCCAAGGGATCATCAGCCTGGATGCCACAACCAGGGAGGTGCAGAGGCATTCACCAAGGCAGAGTGCAGAGCTAGCAACGGATAAGACTGTGAGATAGGAAGGAGGGGCAATGTCCAGGGTAAAGACAAACCAAACAGAGTATGTGCTGGGGGTGCTGACTCAGATCCCCAGCCTGCTTGGCCCAGTCTGGGGTGGCCTTGTGTCCTGTGTAAGAGACACCCTGCTTCCTATTCCCTGCCTCCAGAAGAAACAAACTGCCTGGCATTGTGACAGAGAAGGGATGTCCTTAGCCTTCTTCCCCTGGAGCTCTTAGTTCGACTCTCTGGTCCTTCTCTCCTGGGCCACCCTGACCTCCAGGATCAGAGTTAGCGTTGTGCAGGTCCCACCGACCTTCAACCCCAGGTACTTAGCCCTGTGCCCAGGATTGGCCTTTCCTGACCTCCCATTCCTTCCACCATACCCTCTCTTTCAAGTGTCCTCAGGGAGCCAAAGATACAACTCCTCATCCTGCCATTCCCTGGGTAGAACACCAAACAGGTTAGGCTACCCTCAGCACTGCAGGGCTAACCGTAGGGAATTGTCTCAGGGTATGTCTTGCCCAATGCTACAGTGGGATGAGCACTTTGAAGCCTTTCTGTGCCTCCTGCAGAAAGATTTGATTCTGCATACCTGGCGGAAAGACATGGTCCTGCAGCTCCAATGGAGTCTCTGAGCCTCTGAACTAAGGAAATGAGATAAAGCCCTGTCCCTGCTTCGGCCAATCAATTAGCATCTATCCCGCACCTACTCTCAGGACAGACACTCTGCCAAGTCCTTCTTCAGCCTCCCTCTCTTAGCCTCTCCTGGGGGAGCATCTCACCCAGGGCTGGAAGCTCCCACCACATCCAGCCCAGAAAGGGGCTTCTTGGGGAAGGAACCTTAGCCTAGCCCAGAAGACCAGAACACTTTCTGCATCGTGGCCTGGGGCCCACAGTTTTTGTGGAGAAAGGCTAGGAACAAAGTTACAGTTGGCTCACTAGCATCGCTGGGTATCTATGCAGGCTGTTGACAGTCAGTTCCAAGGGATCACGCCAAGAATAAGGTGTTTGTGGGAATCCAGGAAGGAAGGCTCCCCTGACACCCCAATTTCAAACAGCTCATCTCCACTCTGAAATCTACAGGAGAAGACCACCAGCTACCAAACAGGCTCTTTGATACCAAGAAACTTAGTTCTACCCTGGCCTCTTTCCAATGACCAAAATCTAAAGTCTAGTTTGTCCCAGGCAAATAGTTTTCCCAATTCACTCAGTCACATAATGGATTTTGGGGCAGGTAGTTGGTGCAGTGGATAGAGTGTCGGGCCTGGAGTTGAGAAGATCTGGGTTCAAATTTGGCCTCAGATACTGCTTAGCAGGGTGACACTGGGCAAGTCACTTAAACTAGTTTTAACTATTGCTTACCCTTTACCACCCTTCTGCCTTGGAATTGAAACTTGTATCAATTCTAAGACAGAAGGAAGGATTTTTTGATAGATGAATAAATAAACAAACAAATAAGTAAATAGATAGATAAATAGATAAATAAACAAATAAATAAATAAATAAATAAATGATGCTTATAAAGTTTTTTTAAGTTTATAAATTACACCATATTCCCTGGCTTGATCCTCACAGCCAACTTATAATTTTATAACATGGGTGCCAATATCATGGAGGTGTCTTGGAATACTGGGCAGAGAACTGGACTTGGCATCAGGAAGATCAGGGCTCAAATCCTACCTCAGACACTAGTTGAATGACCTTGACAAGTCATTAACCTTAGTTTGTCCATCTATAAAATTACTAAATTGGACTCAATGGGCTCTAAGGTCCCTCAGGCTCTAAACATATGATCCCATGATCATTATTCCCATTTTTCAGGAGAACCTTGGAGAATTTAAGTGGCTTGCTCACTTAATAGAGCTGTTAAGTAGCAGTAGCAGGATTTGAAGCCAGGCCACTTGACTCCAGCTACTTTGTTCTAAGGAATCTGCAGCTCTCTAGCAGGAACTGTGGGAGGACACGTGGCACCAAAGCCACATAGTCGCAGTCCTGAGTGTGGTTAGCCAGGACTGTCGCAAGGTAAAGTCCTCATTGTTCAACCTGTTAAGCCCACCTGTTCACTTGTTGTGAGGGTAAAGTGGCAGCTCTCTGACTTTGGAGGGACCAGCAGAAGAGGAATGAGGCCAGCTGAGGAGGAAAGCAGAATGCCCAGGTTTCCTAAGAACCCTTTCCCTTGGGCGACTAGCTTCATTTCCAGAGGAAGGGAGTGGGTGGGTAAATGTATCTTATCTATAAACCTCATTTAACTTTTTTTTTCACTAGGCATTTCTATATACTTCTTGGAGTCAAAGAGAGCCCAATAAATAGTCAGGAGATGAAACTGTGGGAGCTGTGAGCAGCAGGAGGAGGATGTCCTTCTTTCTGCTCAGGGTCCACACTCACCTCCAGATCCTGGCCAGGCATGAAGGCTGAAACCCAACATGGTCAGGGAAAGGTGGCTAACACAAGTCTTCCCCTGACCCTGAGGATTCACATCCCTCGTACCCTCCCCAAGCCTGGAAGCCCACATCCCCTGCATCGGCACGCATTCAGAATGCACCCACAAAATACAACCCCTGGCAGATTCACACACACATGCCCCAGAATACGCCCCTGCATCCATACACGCACACTGACCTCCAAACCCAAACAACCCTGCATGAATGCAACCATCCAAACTCTCAGCTATGGACGTCAGGATGCTCACAGGCTTTACTTTGCCTCTTTCCTCTAGCCCATCACCCACCCAAGGACTTACTGTATCGGGAGGCAACTGGGCCCCCTCTGGAAGGGAATTCCCTTCCCCCATCTCTCTATTGGGGTATCCTAGTTTCTGTGGCTGAGGCTCCCTCCTGCCTGGCTGTCCTCTACCAAAGCCAGAGTTTGTTTGTCAAGTTGCTGGTCCCAGCAGCAATTAGCAGGGGAGCCAGGCACAGCAGAAGGCAGCGCACCTGAGTGCCTGGGGACCTCGTCATCCTCCCCAAGTTGGCTTAGAAGGAAGGAAGGCTCCGTGCTCTGGTTATAAGGCCCAAAAGAAGGGACGCTATCCCCAAGGCCAGCTTCCAAGAAGCGGCCAAGCCTGCAGTTGCTCTAGGTGTATGAGCTAAGCTCTGGGAACTGAAGAAGAGAGGGCATGTGTTGTGCCTGGATCTAAAAGGGCTCCAGTTTGGAGTTCCTGCCCATTTTGCTGACCTCCATCCACTCTTCTCCCTGAGATGTTCCCAGGAATGCAAAAGAAGGCTTAGGCTGCTGGCCCGGAGGAGAAGCTGAGGATCCAAGGGCTCCTAGAGAGGTAGAAGCAATCATTAGGGGAAGTGGGGAGATCACACACACACACATACACACACACACACACACACACACACACACACACACACACACACACACTGCCAGCTATACACAATTATACTTATCCCACTCCCTCCTATGCACATACCCCTGGAAATTCCCCAGATTTCCTCGGTGCCCGCACAGACCTTAACCACTCTGTCCTTCCCTGCCTCTGCTCTCCTTCAGCCAGTAGGTAACGGCTCCAGGACAGGGGTCTAGGAGAAATGGTATCCTATGAACCGCCCAGGCAAGGTTCGTGGGCTGCCGGAATCCTAGGACTGGAGCTCTGCAGAGAGGCTAGATACCAGAGAACAGGTTTGGGACACACCCCACTCCCCTTCCCCACCCCACTAAGTCAACCAGCTCAACCTCCTGCTCTGATGACTCCAGGGGAAAAAGCCCCAGGTCCAAATGGGGACAGTGCCAAAGATGAAGCAGGACACCTCCGGGCTCAGGTCTGCCCCAGTGGCAGCCACAATCCCTGCCCCTTCCAAACAATAAATGCCACAGACTGCAGGCAAACATTCAGAGCCTGTTCCCTTCATTTACCTAACAGCCACCTAAATCTACTTCTTTTTTTTTTTTTAAACCCTTACTTTCTGTCTTAGAATCAATACTGTGTATTGGCTCCAAGGCAGAAGAGTGGTAAGGGCTAGGCAATGGGGAGCAAGTGATTTGCTCAGGGTCACACAGCTGGGAAGTGTCTGAGGCCAGATTTGAACCTAGGACCTTCCTTCTCTAGGCCTGGCTCTCAATCCACTGAGCTACCTAGCTGCCCCCACCTAAATCAACTTCTAAAAGGGTTAGAGACAAGACTCTGGGTCCTATTTTAAAACTAAAAGAATGTAAAATAGTGGAGAGGCACTGGATTTGGAGTCAGAAAAAAAAAAACAAATTTAAATCACAGCTCAGCCACTTACTTCCCTGGTGATCTGGAACAACTCGCTTAACAGTCCTGGGCCTCAGTTTCCTCACTTGTAAAATGAGATGGTTCGATTAAATGATTTCCAAGGTTCCTTCCAGCTCTCAGTCTCTGATCTATGCCCCACAAAAGGAAGACACTCAGAGAAGTCAAGAGTTCAAGTTCCCAGAAGGGAAGAACTAGGTTTCCTGACAACCATCCCAGGACTGTTTCTTCCTGGCCTGCATTTAACTTCTGAGCCCCTTCACACCCATAAAAGCAACAGTTTGGGGCTGGGGCAGGAGGACTAGAAACCCCAGGGACTAAAATTCTCTCTCTGAGAGGAACGAACCAATCTAGGTCTCCTTCTCACTGGTCAGTCAGGTCCAGCTGTTCAGGACATATCCTTTTCCTTTCCATCCATCTCCCATTTAGAGAGTTGCTATGACAGTGCTGGGGTAAGAAGAAAAGCTTCGCTAGACTTGGAGTTTAGGGGATAGGATCCCAAAGGAAAAGTGAAGCAGGGTGACAGGTTCTTCAACCATCAAGGAGTAGAACTGAGAAAAGGGAGAAGACCTAATAACCTACCTAAGGGCAGGGGCTCCAGCATGACTAAGCTAGAGCTGACTAGTACTGCCAGGACCAAAGAAAGGGCTCAGAACCACAGAGAAGTTAAGTGCATCAAGGATGGAGCCTAGCATCAGGGCACTTCCTGAATCCAGCCACCTGTGTGAAGTCACTGCTTTCTGAGTGAGCCTCATGCTTCTCACCTGCCAAATGAGGAGCTGGACTGTGCTAAGGCTCCTTTCCAACTCAATTTTATCCTAGAACTTCTGATAACAAAGGAATCCAGGAGTGGAAACTGGGGATGAGTGAAAAGAAAAAGAAGGGAAAAGTCTCAGGATTTCTTCCTTTAGCCCAGAGAAGGCCAGATTTCTTCTTATTCTTTTTTTTTTTTTTTTTTTTTTGGTCCTATGTTTAAAGTTGGCCAGAGAACAGGGCTGGGTCTGACCCCAAAGACATCTGTCTGCCATGCCCCTTCTTCATGCCTGCCCAGAGACAAGAAAGTCTAATAGGCAGGAAGCTAAAATACAAGCAACACAAACCCAAGGGACCCAGAAAAGCCACCCAACCAACCAGAGCAGGAAGTGGGGTTGTTAGAGGCAAATTGAGGGCCAGTTTTCTCTCTTGCTCACTCCTTATGTTTCCACTGCTCTTCCTCATTAGTTTTATTCGTGGCTGTTTCTTCCCATTTCCCAATCTGCCTTCCCTATTCAGATCCTTCTCTCTGTGCTCTCCTTGTCCCTGATTTCCCCCATCTTGGTGTCTCTCTGTCCCCATCCCCGCCTCTCCCACACCCCACCCCTTTCTCCCTCCAGTTATGTAAAAAGCCTGGGAACACACAGAAGGATCTTTGTTGTCAAACCAAATCCATACAGAGCCAGAATCAGCTAGTGCAGCTGTTTCCCCTTGGCACAGCTGAGGGGTCTTGTCAAGGAGACACCCATGGAGGGCAAGGGGCATTGACCCAACCCATCCTTCACCCAAAACTTAGACTCAAGTGAAAAACCCAGAGCGAGTTGCTGGTTGGAGGCCTGGAATACATTTGACCCCAAACCTGGATTTACGTGGCTACAACAACACATATATGGCCACAGAGCACAACCCAGAATGATGGGTGGGTACATACAAGACTAGAGACACACGGTTAGTAACCATAAAAATGGCGACACGGCCTGGACAAGAGGCATTCACCCTAAGGGAGTATGACCTGCTCCCTCTGGTCCAATGGTCTCCCCACAATGAGAAATAGCCAAATGAATGGGTAACACCTACCATCACCAAGGAGATAAAATGATGGACAAAAGGTTAAAAACTGTATATCTTTTCCTATTTCTGGAAACAATTGTTGTTAAAAATAAGTTTATCTACTAGAAACAGCTGAAGTGGCTAATATCTTGAGCTGTTGCAACTTCTTAGCTTGGACACCTCATATGAGCCCACTAAATGATGCAATTTTAGGGACACCGAACCCTTCATATGCTAAAGATCTAGAACAAATTAGTTCTCTGATGATTGTGGATCAAGTTGGAAGAGGAAGGGAAAAAAGAAATAGAATGAGAAAGGAGAGGGAGAGAAGTATTTTTTATCTCTGTGGATGCTGGGGGATGGAAAAGTCTGTAAGAGGTACTAGGAATCTATTACCAAAAGAATCTATCTGGAGAGAGGGAAGCACACAGCCCAAGATGGGTTCTCTCTCCCCTCATACATGCGTACACCTAAGGCCCACCTACCATCTAGAAGACTTAGCTTTTGGAGCAGGGCCCCAAATAGATGAGACAAGGATCATCCATGAAACTGGGTGTTTGGCCTAGTGCTAGCCTAGACTCACCTCTCCACCTTACTACTGTTCACACAATGTTCCTACCAAACTGGATCTGGATTATTAGCAATCCTTTGAACTTAAACTCACCTCTGTGTATACCTGGTGCACATTCCTTTCTTATCTCTGCCTTTAAGAATCTTACTTCAAGGCTCGGCTCAGGAACCACCTCCAGTGAAGTCTCCATTGATTGTCCCACCAAAATATCTTTGATACTTTTACTATCTTCAACTGTGTTATTTGTCTATTCCCTGCCCTTCCCATCCCCCATGCCCTCTCCCAACACCCCCCCCACCCCCGAAAAGCTAAGCTCCCTGAGGGGTGGAGACTAGGTCAGTTTTTTAAATCTTTGCCTAGCCCAAGAGAAGTGAAAGGAAAAGAAATAGCATTTATGTAGCATGTCTGCTCCATGCCAAACCCTTTAAAAAATTATCGCATTTAATCCTTGTAACATCCCTTTGAAGTATATGGCATTATTAACCCCATTTTACAGTTGAGGAAAGTGAGGCAAGCAGAGGTTAAGTGATTTATCTAAGACCACAAAACCAGGAGTGACTTGTATGTTGGAAGGAAGGCACTCTATAAATATTACTGAATTAAGTTGAGTTGAACAGGGGACAATAAGGGAGCTGTCTTTCTTTTTTTGTAGATAAGAATCATAGGATACCAAGGTAGAATAGGTAATAACCTAACACAACACCTAGTCATCTTATAGAAGAAGAAAATGAAGTCCAGAGCAGTTAAGTGATTTCCCTAAGGTCACACTGGTCATTAACAGCGGAGTCTTTGAGGTTCAAACCCTGGTCTTCTACCTTCAAACCTAGTGCTCTTTCTACTGTGCCAACCTGCCAAGCATTGTTCTTTCTCAGTTAAATCCACATAGAGCACATCCACAGAAGGATGACAAGGAAATCTGGACACATGGAAAATAGGGTCATGCAGAAGATAAAAATTTAGGGATGACATGATAGCTACCTTCAAGTGTATGAAGAGCTGCCAGGACTTTGCCACCAACCCCTCAGGAAGAATACTCACAACCAAAACTCAGGCAGGAGCATCTAGATCTCAGCTGAGTCTCCTCTGACCCAAGATAGACAGACCTGCAAGGGGGCATCCCCATAGCAGAACTGCCATCACCCCAACACTGACTGGGGTACGGGCCACCACTACCCCAAAGCTAGAGTGGCTAGGTGACAAAGGGAAGAGAATGTTAAACTTGGCAGTCAGGGAGACCAAAATTCAAACCTTGTCTCAGACACTGGCACTAACAGTCCCTTATTATTTGTTTAACCTGGGTTTAACCTCCTTGGGTCTACTTCCTCATTTATAAAATGAGAGGATTGATCTCGATTGTCTCTAAGATCCCTCCCAACTCAGTCATTCTATCTTCAAAGGAGACCTGCTTGGTAACTTCTTCCGCCCTTACCATCAAATCTCTGACCAGGACAGAGACAAGACAGAACAGAGGCAGGAGAACACAGAGGCAGAACATCATAATCTACCCAGACTCCAAATAAGCCAGGACCTTTCATCCAGATACTGTCCTTCCAAAGCTTTTCAAAATGCTTTCAAATTCTTACTATTAGAAGGTTGTATAACACTGTATAGTAAGAGCCCTGAACCATTAACCCACGTATGTTCTCTGGCCAATGACCTCACCTCTCTAGGACCTAATTTATTCATCCGGAGTAGCAGGATAGTTAATGAAGCCCAGAGATCTATAGGATAGGGATGTTAGAGCTAAAAAGAGCCTCTGGGACCATCTGATCCTCACTGAGCCCTTGGAGAGATTTGCCTTGAATGACACAGCTAGTTAGTGGAAGGACTGCATTAAAATTCAGATCTCTAGAAACTCTACCCATTAGGGGTCAAGATTCAGACTACCTCGTCCTCTTTCCTGGGTTCTAAGAGTCCACTCCACTCGCTCTTCAAGAATGGCAACAATTTGGAGAGAGAGGAAGAAAGGCATTCCAGGCAGAGCATGCCAGGGATGGTAAGCAGAAAGTTAACAACTAAGCCTGACCAAAGCACAAGAGTGTGTATGGAATAGTGGTGAGAATGAGGCTGGAGATGAAAGTTACTGGTCCTGAATATCAGGCTGAGAAGAAGTGACTGGGAAACAGGATTCTAACCAATCCAGATACAGGGAGATGGGCACAGACCATCTTCAGACCCCCCAGGCATGAATTACAGCCTCTGAAAAGAGCCTGAAGTTGTTGGGAAAGGGTACTCAGCCACAGCCACCCCAGCAAAGCAAGGGTTTCAAAACACAGACCACCCCCACCCCCTAACTCCCAGGACATTCAAAGAGAGTCTCCATTTATACCCAAGCTTTCCAGCACCAAGTCCCTGACATACAGTCGGATGTCTATTAGCCACAGCTCAGGGGCAGGACAGGCAGGGGGGAAATCCACCTTGGCTCTCTCCATCCCATAGGAACAACTACTGAGCCACAGGACATGACTCCCTGATCCAGGTCCAGCTGACACCTAAGCACAAGCCTAGAAGAGTCAGACCCAGGATTCTCCTCCTTGTCTGTATATGCTCCTAACCAAAGTTTTCTTTGCCTAGGCTGGAATTGCTAAGTCTAATTTGCCAAGGTTTGCATTGACTTATCTGGGTATATGTATCTTTCCAGGAGAATGTAAACTCAAGAGCTATCCATTTCATAGGTAGAGGGAAAATCCCCGACCAGAGGCAGACTGGTAACTATTGGGCTACTTCCAGTCTTAGAAAGATGTTTGGACACTAAGAACTTCAGTGATGCCTTGCCAGGTTAACATGACCAGGACGTGCCAAACGCTGATTTTGAACACAAGTCATCCGGGCTCAGAAGAAGGCTCTCAACTCGTGATGTCTCTCATCTTGCACAAGTAGACACCTCATAAATGCTTGTTTAATTAAATTTCACAGTGGGAATGGGGGTAATAGTGGAGGAGGAAGGTCATAAATTCATTCCTTTGGATGGCAGGACTGAAAGCAAGACATGATCTTCAAGGTCATCTAATCCAGTCCCTTCACCTGACAGAGGAGAAAACCAAGAGCCAAGTAGGGTGACATCACTCATCCAAGGTCAACGGACAGGAGGAGCCAGAATTTAAACCTTTATCCCCTGCCTCCTTACCCAGTACTCTTTCCACAACTCCACACTTGCCAGCAACCCCTGAGGAAGAATGCTCACAATCAAAACTCAGAGGGGAGGATTCGGATCTTAGCTGGGTTCCCTCTGACCCAAAACAGGCAGGCTTAAAAGGGAGCATCCCTGAAATGGAGCTGCCATCACCCCAGTGCTGGACACTGCTACCCTAAGGCTGGGGCAGTGAGGTGATATAAGGGAGAACTTGGCAGTCAAGGAGACCTGAATTCAAACCTTGTCTCAGATACTTTCAAGCTGTGTAATCCTGGGCAAGTCACTTATCCCCTTAGCTTCAGTTTTTTCATTTGTAAAATGAGAATATCCCTACCTATCCCACAGAGTTACTATGAGATTCAAATGAGATATAAATGTAAAGCACTTTGCATACCCTGAAGTGCCAAATAAGTGTTAGTTATTACTACTTCAGTCTCAAATCTGATATTTCCAGATGGAGACAACTCAAACCTGGGCAACCATCTCCCCCAACTCCTCTTTCCATTATGTCTCTGATGGTTTTGAGGATCGGTCTATTCAGTGGTGTGGGAAGCCAGAGTCTGGAAACCCTGTTTCCAAAGGAAGAGTCAGAGTCGTTTGGCCAGATGGAAGCAATTATAGGAGGGCGGAAAAGGGAGAGGAGGAGGGGAACTGAGAGAAAGAGAGACAGTGGGGGGTGGGGGGTGAGAGAGAGGGAGGGAAGGGAGCCCTACACGATGGATAGAGGGGCTAACATTCCAACTGACTGAGCTCAGGTTATTGAGGCCTCCGGGAAGAGATGCAGGGGATGGAGGCTAAGAAGTATAAGACAACGCTGCTTTTGGTTTCCCGATCTGTAAAGTAAGAGTGATTGTGCTCTAAGGTCACTTCCAATGAAAATATTTATGAATTTACAATATGCCCTTGGCACAGACCCCGGCTGACTTTGGATACAGATGCTCCCAGGCACACAAAGCCACCCAGCCCTGGGGCCAGGACAGTGGGAAAGAGCCTCTGGAGGCAGATCCTATAATTTGTATCACACCACTCGCTAATGGGGGCTGCTACCCCATAC
This sequence comes from Gracilinanus agilis, assembly GCF_016433145.1. Taxonomy (NCBI): domain Eukaryota; kingdom Metazoa; phylum Chordata; class Mammalia; order Didelphimorphia; family Didelphidae; genus Gracilinanus; species Gracilinanus agilis. Next base: position 162,709,207 of record NC_058132.1, read on the forward strand.
TGCAAATGCCATCTCCTCTCCTCACCTTGACCAAAGGAGAGTGGATCCCACATTCTCCTTAGTCCCTGGACCCCTACCCACAAGGGTACCTGCCTTCCCAGACCTACCCCAACCCATCCTCTGTCTCCTAAGCATAACCCCAAAGCCCAGGGAGCCCAAGAGAGGACCAAAAGGCAGCAAGGAGAGGATCGTGGGGAAGGCGTCCAACTCAGCAAACTTCCCAAGTCCAGTTCCGGCATCTCTGCCCTGAGAATGCAAAGAGGCTTTGTCCTGTGAGTCTCGGTGGGAAAACTGAGGGAGAGGTTAGAAACCATGGCTCCTATCTAGCCAGCACTTCTCTCCCTGATGAACTGGAAATGAAATCTAGTAAAATCCAATTAAAACAAGTATCATGAAGTGCCTGCTCTGTGCTGGGCTAAAGCTGTGGTTGAGCAGACCTGGGCCTAGCTAATTAACGGACACCTCTCCTACCCCAGCTCTGCCCCTCTTGTGGAGGGGGAGGATATCACAATTTCATTCCTTTGGATGACATTTAAAGCAGAAAAGGGTTTGAAAGATCAACTCTTTAATCCGGTCTCTCATTTTACAAATGAGAAAACTTTGGAAGGAAAGTGACTTGCCCCAATCCCATAGGTACGAAGGAAGCTTTGCACAGGAACCCACCAGCTGGGCCGAGATCTGCTCAGGCTCCCGACACCTACAAACTAGCCTAAGTTGAAGGCAATCCTACAGAAACAAAGAGAAAAGCCTGGGAAGAAAGAGGTCCTGAAAAATCACCAAGGCAACATTTAAACCAAAGCCTAAACACTCCTGCAAGCAATACAGTTCCTACAGCAGACACCCCACCGTCCCACATCCTCAAGACGTGTTTGGGTGCACCCCCAAACAACCTGGAGATGGCCACTTCTCTCTCCAACAGTGGTGGCAAACTCCAATAAAAACAGATCCCTGATGGTCACATAGTCACTTAGAGAACCACAAAATGATATTATATATGTTGTGTTTTTATTTATTTTGTTAAACATTTACCAATTACATTTTACTCCAGTCAAGAATAAGCAGCCAGTCTCAAGTTTGACATCTCTGGTCTCCAAGTCCAAACAAAGAGGGTTCTGTTTCACTCCAACTATCCCTTCAACCTCTCCCTCCTCCCACTCTCAATTACTAATGTGTCCATTAGTAGAAGGGAGGGAAGGGAGGAGCATTTATTAAGTGCCAGGCACTGTGCTAAGTACTACAATTATTGTCTCACTGATTCTACACCACTTTACAGTTGAGGAAACTGAGGCAGACTGAGGTTAAGTGTCTAGTCCAGGGCCACACAGTTAATGGGGGTCAGCTAAATTTGAATTCAGTATTTCAGTCTCCAAACCCACTGTTCTACCCACTGAGTCATCTAGCAGCAAGAGAATAAAACAAAGGACTCTGGAGGTCCAGCATGCTCTTCAAGGTCAGGTTTTGTCATTGGATGTCACTGACTGTTCAGTCTTTGATGATAGCAGGTGGGGGAGTGGTGTGTGTTGGCATGGGACGTATCTGAGAAGGACTATTAGCAAAGTAAATAAAAAATTATCTAAGACCCAACACTCGAACACATCCTCAGCATCTTCTTTGGAGAAACCGTAGGCACCAAACCAGGACAATGAGGATGGAAAGGAGAGGGCACTGTGATTGCAAAAAACCTAGTTTTTTGTACTTACACGGTGTCATTCATTGTTTAGTGGTGGCCTGACTCTTCATAACCCCATTTGGGTTTTCTCAGCAAAGATCCTGGAGTCAGTTATGCCCCACCTCTCTGCACTACATCTGCCATTTCCTTCTCCAGTTCATTTGACAGACGAGGAACCCAACAGGGTGAAGTGACTTTCCCAGGACCACACAACTAGTGTCTAAGGCTAGATTTGAACTGAGGAAGATAAGTCTTCCTGCCTCAAGGCCAGGTGCTCCATCCACTGTGCCACCTACCTGGAATAGGGCCTAAAGCTCTGAACCCAGAGCTGGGGGAGAGTGGGGACAGAGGAATTGTTGAAACTCCACTTGGGACAAGGATTCTAGACAATGCTCTTTTCTTTAAAATGGGGAGGAGGGGTGAAATACACAAAACTTTCCAGTCCCAGTTTAATAGTGGTGGGAAGAGAGCTAGAGACAGCCAAAGCCCAGAGCACTGTCTTCAGCCCATCAGACACTGCAGCAATGCCCCAGCAAAGTCAACTCCATGGAGTGAGGACTCTGGGAAATTTTCCCTGGCCATCTTTCAGGAATCAAAGGATAGACCTGCTCCTCCTCCTCAATCCCTTGGGATGGGTCCATTGTAAAGTTCAAACAAGATAACGAACATAAAAGTACTTTAAAAGATAAAGTAACATACAATATAAATTATCAGTGGTACAATTCTCTAGATTGAACCAGACTCCCATCCACCCAGGCCTGGAACCAGAGGCTCTGAAATCACCCTGTCTTCAGGCTAGGACTCTGGCATTACTCTCCTATAGAGCAAAGGGGCTCTGTGACTTTGGGCAGACTAATTAGAGAATCATAAAACCTCAAGAGCTGGAAGGAATCTCAGGGATCAATCTATTCTGGTCCCTCCATTTTATAAAGGAGGAAACTGCCCTAGAAAAGTAACTTTCCCCGGGGTCACAGAGCTAAGTTAAGCCTACTCTCCCACTTCACTTTCTTTGAAGAAACTTAAAATTACTTCATAAAAATAAATAAACAAATAACTAAATAAATAAATGAGGTTTGGACTGGATAATCTGTATCTAGGGTCCTGTCCCTCAGAGGGCCAGGGAACCTAAGCTGCAGGAGTCCCACTCAAAGCAGGCTTGAAGGATGGAAGAGATTGGAACCCCAGCACTGCCCTGCCCTGCCCAACCAGGTCCATCACAACTTGCTAATGAAACAGAAAAAGCAGAGACAGTCAGGTTTCCAAAGGAGGGGGAAATGACTAGGCAGCAGAACAACCACAGAAAACGGAATTGGAGAGAAAAAAAGTGACACCAAAGGGGCCAGGGCACAAGAAACTTCACCTACTTTTTCTTTTTTTATTTTTTTTTAAACCCTTACCTTATGTCTTGGAGTCAATACCATATATTGGCTCCAAGGGAGAAGAGTGGTAAGGGTAGGCAATGGGGGTTAAGTGAGTTGCCCAGGGTCACACAGCTGGGAGTGTCTAAGGTCAAATTTGAACCCAGGATCTCCCTTCTTCTAGGCCTGGCTCTCAATCCACTGAGCTACCCAGCTGCCCCCTTTCACCTACTTTTTCTAAACTGCTCTTTCTGAAAAGATCCTCAGCTGAGAGAAAGGAGATTCAGAGGCAGACAGGATTTTAAGATAGAAGAGAATTTGGACAGAACCTAACCTAACTCTACCCCTCCATTTCACAGACAAAGAAGTTGAGGCCAAAGAGGAGTGGGAAAAAAAAACAAATGTTAAAAAAAAAAGCACTTTTCGGACTTCCAGGGTTGTATACAAGTCAGCTTCAGTATTGTCCTTGCCCAAGGTCACACAAGGAAGGAAGAAGGGCTAACAAGATGAGGGGAGGGAAGTGGAAGGTCAACCCCCAGGTCCATCCAGAGTCTGTAAAGAGTCTTGAGGAGTCCATTGGGTGACCAAGCTGGGACCAGAAGGAGATTAAGATACTGGCTGGGTCGCTGCAGGATAAGCAGAGAAGAAAAGAGGAAGAGTAATCTAGAAGCATTCCCAGCCTTGAGTTTCCTAGGGGACAGGCTGGCAGATTTGGAGTCAGAAAAGGCCTGAATCTGAACCCTACTTCAAGCGCTTACTAATGGTGCCTACATCTCACAGGGTTGTGGGGATCAAATGAGGTCACAAAGATAAAGGGCTTTGCAAACCTTAAAGCACTATTTAGATGCTAGCCATTCTTATAATTCTTTGCACCTGTGATAAACACAGCAAGGGAGAGAAATACAGTTCTACCCAGAAAAATGGGTCTAAAAGTCCTAGATTAGGTCTGGAACAAGGGGTAGGTCTAATGCAGGGGGTAGGTCATCATTGTGTTTCTGAAAAGTGAGGCCCTCCTTTGGTGCAAGAGAGAGGGGAGAGGAAAAGAATACCGAGCAGGCTCCAAAGGCTTCTCAGTCACCAACCTGGCACACCTTTCAACCCTGAGATGATTAAATATCTATTCTAACCCAATCTTTAAACTGAAGCATCCCTCTGCTTGTTCTCACTTTTCTTGCCAAGGACCTATTACTTTCCTCTTCCATGCCACACACTCTACTACCAACTCTCAATCTGTGGGTTGAAACAACTCGGAACACCTGGATCCCCTCTCCCTTCTCATCACAGGTCCAGGGTGGCTTGAAAGGACATCAGGTGTCTCAAGGCCTCCCTTCACCCTGGACTGTGAAGGCTGTGGACTGGACTGTGAAGGCCATGCCTGGAGCTAAGAATGGGTGCTTAGAAATAGAACTGAAGTTCTGCTTATCTGGGCTAGGCTTTGGCCTTGGGCATGAGGATCCTGCCCAGTAGGGCAGCCAGGATCATTCTAGGTATATTTGGGGGAAGCAGAACTTCGGGGTTTCTGCCCAACATAATAGCATGGGTGCCCTGGGCTCCAAGACCATGAAGGGGCAACAGCTGCTGCCAGGACTGAGGGTGTGGATGGCAATGTCACAGATGGATGTCACTGCTTAGGCAGAAGAAGAGAGCCTTCCTTGATCTGTCCCACACAGCTTCCTAGACCTACTGGAGAGATAGAACCCAGTTGGGGCTGCCAAGAAATGCTAGCTTGGAATCTTTACAGAGACAGTATGAGTCCTGAAGGTTGGAGTTCTGAGCCCAGACTTCAAAGTTCTATTGGGACCCAAACGCTGCTGTCTTAGGGAGGAGGAGGCATCGGATAGAAAGAAGACACTCAGCCTCCCGATTTCCCTTCCCCAAAGCCCTGCTAGTTCTGGCACTAATATGTGAGCCCGGAGAAGAGGTCACCAGGCGCCTGCAATCCCAGTCTATCCTAAGCCTCTGAAGGGCTCCCCAGAGCTTTGGCCATGGGTGGCCATGAGGTCTGGGCACGAGGATCACCATTCCTCTTCCCGCCTACTGGTCCAAAAACAGGTCAAATCCACGTCTTTGAGGGCACATGACAAAGCCATGAAGTGATGAGTGGGCAGGAGAGCCCAAAGTACAAAAGTGAAGGGGAAGCAGTGGGCAGACATGTTGGCAGCTCTGAGCTTGTCTGCCCGAGGGGATCCCTGTCTGCCTGCCGGGCGCTTAGCTCGCCCAATGCCAAAGGAGGTGGAGGGGTGGATAGGAAGCAGTTACCCGAGCAATGAAGCCACTGCTTGAACCCTGGGAGCCCGGGCGTTCAGACCGCGTGGGCACTGCAAACCTGATCCCGGGGCTCCGGGGGATGCCCTCCATCTGGACTAAAGAAACTTTGTGCAGCCGGGCGGCAGAGGCGGACCCTTCCCACGGGCAACTCTCTGCCAACCCCCGAGGATCCCAGATGTCGGGGGCCGGGCCGCGGCCGGGCGCTACCTCCTCACCACGCCGCCCCCCTCAGCTCGCCCGAGCCTCGGCTCCATGCCCCAGGCCACGGCCCCCTCCCCTGGAGCCTCTGAGGATCCCTCTCCGACCCCTCCCCTCTCCTCTTCGGCCGCGGTACTCACCCTCCGGGCGGGGCGGACCCGGCGGCCGGACAGGTCAGGGCGGGGGCGCCGCTCCGATCCGCTAGGTGCCGGGCGGCCGGGCGCGGAGG
>NC_058132.1:162739845-162765549 GCF_016433145.1 Gracilinanus agilis
CTTTCCCTTTCCTTTCCTTTCCTTTCCTTTCCTTCCCTTCCCTTTCCTTTTCTTTTCTTTTCTTTCTTAAACCCTTACCTTCCTTCTTAGAATTAATGCTATGTACTGGTTCCAAGGCAGAAGAGGGGTAAGGACTAGGCAATGGGGGATATGGCTTGCCCAGGGTCACACAGCTAAGAAGTGTCTGAGGTCAGATTTGAACCTAGCCCTGACTCTCAATCCACTGAACCACCCAGCTGCCCACTATGGTTTTCTCTTTAAAGATAAAGACATTTCCTTGCTTGACTTCTGTACTTTGTGTAAAGCCAACTGGAGGAGATTTCAAGTTTACACTCACTCAGTGCTTCTGTAATTGAAGCTCTGAGGGCTATTAAAAACTGAGGAACCAAAAAAAAAAAAAAACCAAAAAAAAAACTGAGGAACCCCTTTGAGTCATTTTATGCTTCACAGCGGTCCGTCAGAGGGCATTCTCAATTGGCTTTTCCATTTGTCCTGGGAGTCTAATATTTCAGACATATAGTGAAGGGATTAATGAGGTAGAAGTAGGGTATTGTAGAAAGAATCCTGGATTTGGAATCACTAGACAGGTTCAAATCTAGCTGTATGACTTTGGATAAGTCACTCAACTTCTTCAAAGAGCCCTGGCTTTCTCCTCTAATACTTGTGCTATAGCTACCTTGTGCACACACATACTCACGCACACACTCATGGCAAATCTTTATTAGACTGTAAGCTTCCCAGGGCAGGAGCCATCTCCCCATCTGGGACCTAGCCATACCCAGGGGCTGCCTGTCCAATATCTGCTGCGAACTGTACTCACTAGCAATGGACTGTTCAGTGATTCTCATGCAACAAGTAAATCTCAATTCACTATATTAACAAGAGGTCTTCCATGTAGTCACTTCTTGTACCTTAATTCAAACCGCAGCCCTGACTGGCTGGTTTATCCAGCTGCTTTCAGGCTTTCAGGGGAGCAGAGTCCTCATTCATTTCTGGGGAAGGAAAAAGGACAAAGAGCTTGTTCTCTCCCAATGGATCTGGATTGGAGTAAACAAGGCCTGAGCAGCACACCCAGGGATCCAGGGAGCTCAGGAGCTCCACCTCACAGCCCAAAGACTTTAGCACTTGTTGTTGAAAGAGCTGGCAGAGAGTACCTGGTTTGGGTCCTAATCATGCATGGGACAGGCCCAGACTTGCAGCCCCCACCTCTCTTGATGCCTTTGTAGTCACCTAAGGAATTATTTTCCCTCTAGCTCTATCTTATCAAATCCCTAGAATTTAAAGGATTGGCAGGGATACCGTCATTTTGCTGGTCAAATTATAGTGGCAGTCAATTTGCCAGCTTGGGCTTCTCAGGGCCTTATCAGACCTCCCTGGTTACCACCTGAGTCAGAAGCTGCTGGTCTTTTTTTTTTTTTCCAGATACCTTCAACTGTCTCTTTATTACTGTGCTTTTCTGTTTTTTCTGAAGAGGGCTTCAGCTTTGGTGAGATGGTAAGCAGCTGAGGCAGTCACAAAGAAATGTGCTCACTGGAAAAGTGGGACTTGGAATAAGGTGATCTCTAGTTTCCTTCCAGTTCTTAAATTCAGATTCTATAAAGGAAGACCATCTCTTCTACTTAAAAAAAAACCCACCAATAATTCTTTTAAGAGTTTCCCTGAAGTTTTTATACTTAATTTATATGCTTTCATCTTGATGTATTCCTTTTTTACATATGTTTATATTATTATATTGCTATATTTATATACATTCTTATATTTACACAGTATATTTGCTGTATAATGCTTTCACTGTATTATATGCCTCATAAAAATTTGTTGACCAAACAATAGACACTTTTATAGAATTTGTCATCTGATTTTTATTTAAGTTTCTTCCCTACCTCCACCTCGATAACTCCTACATCTCAACACAAGAGCAGGAAAGGGCAATGGGTAAACCAAATGCCAGAGAAAAAAAGTGAGAAGCTTCCAGATAACTCAATAGAATGTTTAGAGGAAGATATTCTGGTTGGTTGTTCTAGGAAATCTATAGACCTCAGAGGGTTAGAATAATAAACAGGGACCTGAGATAGGTCCTTCTTAGTAGGCACCACCGGCTTGGTGAAGATCCAAGCTTCTTCCTATGTTTTCATTATGACCTTCAACAAGGATACACCACCTACTTGAGGAAAACCCGGCCCTTTCCCCCCAACTCCTTATTCTCCCAATCCCCAAGACATTCAGTCACACTAGGCCTAGTGAACCAGGTATTTTATTCATTGGGAAAGAGAACCAACCAGTATAAAAAGTTTTTAAAAAACCAACATGGTGATAAAAATTCCCCCCATCTCCACATGTGAGCCCCTCAGTTCTTCTTGGCCTCCTGGAAGAGCTTAAGCAGAGGCTCATCAGCCCTCAGGGCAAAAGTGAGGGTGCGCTTCTGATAATATTGTGGGTCATATTCCAGATTCTCAATCACATCAGCCAGCAGGTGTGCCCTCTCCACCCCTGAGCCAGGTGCCTCAAAGCCCAGGGCAGTGAAGTGCACGTGAAGGTGATAATAAGAGGGCTGGTAGTGCAGGTAAACTCGAAGCCGGTCTTCCCTCACTTGATAGCGCTGCTGGATGGCCTCCTGAGAAAAGAAAGGAGTCCCAAAGACAAAACTTGAGTCCAGTCCAATCTCCTTCCCAAAACACCACACAGAATGAGAGGCTTAGGCCAAGAGGCCAGACTTTATCACTGCCTCTCACTTGTCATGTAAAGCCTACTTCCCTATCAGTTCAGAACATGGAAAGCTCCAGGATTTCTTGGTTCCTAAAGATCCCTGAGACCAACACCTTGTCCTTTTCTCTGATTATGACCAGACATTTTCCTCCTCCTGCTGCAGGAAAGGGAGTAGGTTGAAGGAATCTGTGCCCCCAACTTAATCTCTGAACCCGAAGGAAACAAGGTCAGGACCAAGCTAGGAATTAGAAAAGCTTAAGCAGCAGAGGGTGGTGGAGGGGTGGCTGAGGGATGCGAGGACGGCCCGAGGGCCAGGGAAATCTGAATTTGGCTTCTTTGGTAGGCAGGAAGCCCTTTAATTTGGTTCTAGATGAGCTCTTAGTGCTGAGATGGGTTTTAATTAAGACCTCAAGTTTGGAAGATTGCTTGCCATGGAGGAAGGGGAAACAGAAATTGCTGAGGAGCCTTAACAAATCGTTGGTCACTTCTGGAAAGCCTGCCGGATACACGTTCAACCACCTTTAGACCAGTCAGGAGTTGAGGGCTAATGTACCCAAGAACTGGCTAAACCTACAGTAACCTACTGCTCCTAAGTCTCATCCTCCAAATGTACCCTCAAGCCTCCTGTACTTACTTAGAGGTGGAAGAGACTTGGCTTTCCCAATTTGGGTAAATTTTAGAGAGAGTCAAGATGACTAGAAGACCAGAGGGCAAGGGGGGAGCTCCCTCCCAGAGACACACTCGGTCAGAGTTTTTGGCTCCAGGGGTTAGTATCAGGCTCTCTATGAGACCGTCTGCCTCTGGGATGGAGAGAAGAACTAACATGAGAGTTTGAGCAACGTGGGATGGAGCTTGAAAAACTATTAGAATCTGGATGGAGCCTGGGGAACAGGGTGGACATCAGCCTGCTGAGTGGGTGGGAATGTTTAGACAATGAAGAGGCCAGTCTGGCCAGTGCCAAAAGCTCGAATTACAGAGCCGCAGGAGCCATGCTTGGATAGTCAGGGCAGAGCTAATTACACGGAGGGTATTTCATGCCAGCCAAGTTTAATCTAAGGGTGGTGCACTAGGGATGAGCTGGTGGTGGGCTCCTAGGGGAAAGCTATATGCCAAATGGACTCTTGGGAAGGATGAGAGGAATGATCTAGAGAGAATGAAGAGCCAGACCCCGGTGGGGCTCTGAGGCCTCTGGAGTGGCTCACCTGCCCCTCTTGCAAGATGTTCCTGAGTAGAGGTAAATGTTCCCCAGTCAGCTCTCGTAGAGACTTGATCCCCCGGCGATGGCAGATGGCAATCAGGTAGAGGTCATCCAACTACAACGAGGGAGGACAGGTAGTGATCAGGCCCTGATTCACGGACTCCTTGGCTTCCCACAACCCTAGGCCCGGATCCCTGGCCCCTGACCCATCAGGAGCAGCAGTGGGTACCTTGAGTTAGACACACTGCTTTTCAGACACCATCCATTCCAGGGGTTTTATCCTAGTAAAACACGAACATACATATATCATGGCTTTGAGGAGGATGCTATGATAAACATCAGTTTTCTAAATCTTTCAACTCAAGGAGGTAAGATTAAAGGTCTTTTGGTTTTTCTGTGGGGTAAAGCTATCTGTGTTAACTGCATATATTTTCTTTACTGTAAATATCACCAAGAAGTCAGCTATAACTTGTGAGCTAGGTGTTGGTGCTGGCAACAGAGCCCTGGACTTAGAGTGAGGAAGACCTAATTGTGAATTCTGCTCAGACACTTTTCTGCTATCTGACCCAGGGGAAGTCACATAATCTCTCTCTTTGCCTCAGTTTCCTCATTTAGAAAGTAGAGATATTAACAGCACCTACTTCATGAAGTGAATACACAGTATTGACTCCAAGAAGGAAGGTAAGGGTTTAAAAAAAAAAAAAAAGAATCAATACTAAGTATCATTTCCGAGGCAGAAGAACAGTAAGGGCTAGGCAATGGGGGTTAAGTGACTTGCCCAAGGTCTCTTAGCTAAGATGTGTTTGAGGTCACATTTGCAGCCAGGACTTCCTGTCTCTAGACCTGGCTTTCTATTCAATGAGCAGCTCCATTAGCTATTACTATTATTTTCCTCTGTCATTCCTATCAGGTCCCTGGGATAACATTTCTGAGCTATCTTCATTCCTATTTATGAATAGTGTCTGAAATTTTGTGGTACACCAATTTAAAGAAGCAAAATCATCAGCGAGCTCCTATATCACAGACTGAATTTTTTTTCTACTTGTAGCCAAAAAAAGCCTTTCCCCACCAGCTCCCCAAAGATCAGGGCCATAGACTGGCTCAGAAGTGTGGGGGAGGTTTCAACACCAGCATACAAGAAGCCCAACTATGGGAATATTCTTTTATTTTTTATTTATGTTCCAACCAGTTTTTAATTTTTTTTCAACTTTTTTGCTGACCAGTGAAATTGTCAAGGGTCTGAGAAAAGAAAGGACAAAAAAACAGAATGACCATGATAAAATTATGAATGGAAAATCAATGGAATAGTCCCATATATTTGTGATCTTATCAATGTGACATTCCCTTCAACAATGCAGATTGAAGCCTAACCATCCTATAGGAATTTCATCTATTTCTTCCTATAAATCTACCTTAGGAGAGATTCATCTGATATCTTTATGTTCTCTTGACATAGTTGTATTCTTTTTCAGTTGTGTCCTTTCCTTGTGACCCCTTTCAAGGTTTTCTTAGCAGAGATACTGAAGTAGTTTTACCATTTCCTTCTCCAGCTCATTTTACAGATGCAGAAACTGAGGTAAACAAGATTGAGTGACTTACTTAAAGTCATAAGGCTAGTAAGTGTCTGAGGTTAGATTTGTACTCAAGAAGACAAGTTTTCTGATTCTAGACCCAGTCCTCTATCCATTGTGCCATTATGGGATTATTCTAAAGGGCTCCCAGGTTCAAACATTTCTGTCTCTGGGGGTAAGTACCAAATGACCCTGCATATCTCGCTGCATTAATTCAGGTGGTAAAGAATCACCCAACTGAATCCCTTGGGGTCCTAGATCCAAAAATACAAAATGAGCTTTCCCCCTTGATTGCCTGAGGCACACCTGAGCAGCAGCCTCTGTCCTGCTTCCTTCCCTTCTCTCTGCCTGTACCTTAGAAGGCAAAGTGATTTGACCCTCTACTTAGACCTGAAAGTCCCTGACTCAACTCATTGGAATATGTCCTCTGCCCCCGCACCCCTCAAACCAAGCCTCAGCCTTCCCAGATTGTGCTCAGAGAACCAAAGTGACTACTTTGGCCATTTAAGAAATCAAGGAGCAGCTAGAAAAGAAAACCAAGTTTCAAACTTGGGAGGAACTGAATATTCTTGCCGTGTGGGCATGGTTTTTTTTTAGAGCTTCTATTTATCAACTGCCACAGTGCTCCCAAATAATAGCTTTTATTTTGGATGAATGCTGCTGACAAATGCTAAATATGACACACTGAATTACAGCTCTTGGCTCCACTGCCATGAAATGGGGCATAGATCCTGATGTTACATGTCAGTTTGGAGGCTGAATCAGGTTGTTAAATGACTTTCATCCAATGGGAGTGCAGGTGAAGAAGGTGGAAGTGAAGAAGAACAATTCTATAGGAACCACGCCAGGGTTCTCTAGAATGTGCCGACCTAAAGGATGGCCCCTATAGGTCTCCAGGGAGGTCACAAGGTTGTCAGGTATTGAGAAGAGACAAGGAATCTACATGGCAACTCAGATGGTGGCAGATTGCCTGAGGGAAGCTGGCATCATCAACCTCGTTCCATGGGACTGAGTAAGTTTACCAGAGACTGCATGGCCAAAGCACCACTTTCCCAATGGGAGGAAGGGGTGGGAATACTTATTGACAATGCAGTGATACACCCAAAAGAGTTCAAATGGAGAAGGGATCTCACTTGTCCATCAATTAAAGTTCCACTTAATACTGTTGATTGTCTTCAGTTTTCAGTGAGGACCAATGACGATAGGGAATGATATCCTGACCCGTGTATAAATTGGGTTTAAGTGAGACAGAGTTGCCCAAAGTCATTAGCCCCACTCGCTCTTTCAGAGGCAACAAAGTTTAAGGCAAGGCCGAAGCCAAAATGACTGGCGAGAGCTTAGGATGCAGTGGATGACCCTTGGTTTCTTCAAAGTCTAACCAAACTCTAAGTGCTCCACAGTGCCAGTTTCTGCTGTTTGCATGGATGACCATTAGAACAAATTGTTCTCATCCACCCATTCTACTAGAGAAGTCTTCATATGTCTGGGGGTAGACATTCCCCTTCCCCTAACTCACCAACGGGCATGTAGCCCATGGGTCACCTTCAACCTGGTTTAGTCTGCCTGCCAAGATGGTGTCCTAGGTGTAGCTTCTGTGTATACTACATCTTCTTGGAGCCAAAGGTAACAGCTGGGTGACAGGAGGATAAGCAGCTCTGAAAAGGGTTTAGCCATCCTTTGCACCAGAGGTGCTAGTCTTCCCTGAACACATTCTAACCAACCACAACCCCCAGTTCTTCCCAGATTTTATCCTGTCTCTTTTTGACTTCTTTACATTCATAACCATCATCCCCCATGGCTATAACATTTTCCTGCCACATTTGTTTTCTGATGAGCTCTTTCTCTTCTTTTCAAAGACTAGGGCAGGTGACAACTTTGATGACATTTCCATGCATCCTTCTGACTATGTAAATTGAAGAGAAAATTAGATTTGGAGTAAGAAGGGCTATATTTAACTAAGGGCTATATTTAACTAGTCATGTGGCTCTGGGCAAGTCACTTAACCTGTCTGCCTCAGTTTCCTCATTTGTAAAAACACTTTACTACCTACTTCACAGTGTTGTTATAAAACACTATAAAAATGTGAGTTAATGTTCTTTCTTTCACCTCAAATTTCTCATGGATCATTTGGACCTCTCCCTTAGCCTTAACTATCTGTAAGGCATATGTTGATTACCCCCTCCTTCCTTTAAGCATGCCCTTAAACCTCATTCAGAAGTTCCATGATGTCCCCCCCAAGCAGTATCTCTGCCACCCCTATCAGAAACAAGAAAGACAACATGTCCCTGGTGTTGCTCTGCTTCTAATTCTTATGTCCTAAGAACCCTGTTCTCTTCACTCTGTCCAGAGTAAGTGCTAAGGATTGCTTTTCATCTTTGTAACCTCATTGCCTAACAACTTTGACAAAGTAGGCAAATATAAGTTTGGTAAGTCCAAACAGAAAGAGTAAATGGAAGCTACATATCCAGATTTCCTTCAGGAGATCATCTGGCTCCCCTCAAAGGAAGTGCCTTCTCATACTTAAAATAATCTGGATACACTCCATTTGGGGGAATGGAAAATCCTTTCTGGGGAAGGCAATCTTGAAGGCAAAATTCAGTCACTCCTCTTCAATCCTTTAGTCTACACTCAAATAAAAGCCAAAATGTGATTGATCCCCTTGCCCAAGAGATAGGTCACTGACTATGTTGAAGATTTAAGAAGTAAATATATGCCAATTACAAAAGAGATCATATTATCGATGATACAATCATTGTTGATAAGAAGCATTTTGATTAAGTCGGCTCTTCTAATCACAACCTAAAATATTTTTACCTTCCTGGTTCCCACTAAGGATGATGGTAGCTGAGAGCCAGATGAAATTCTGAAATTCTCTGTGTGATTGAGTGGTACATGAGACTTGTGGCACTAGAACTGAAATAAGAAACATTTTAGCTCTGGAACCCTCAGGCTCAAACTCAATCAGTGCTTTTAGGGGGTGGGAAGTTTATGTATGCTTACTGTCAAACTTTTGTTCAGACTTCAATCTCCTACAAATCATGAGATCTGAATCTTCAAGGGTCTTGTGATGCTGAAATCTCTCTCACATCCACTACCTCTCCTCTACCTTGTGACTTTGCCTTGAATCCCAGGCCTTTCGGAAATGTGACCACATAGGGAATGCATGGGGAGGGTCAGGAGTTTTGTAGAAGCTGATTGTTGAGCTAAACGGAGTTGTCCTGGGGGCATTTGTGGCACAGGTGTTCTTTGGCTCAGCAGCTTCCTCTCCCACCCGCTCCCAAAACGGGTCCAAAGCCAACTTAGGCTTGTCTGCTGGCAGCTCTTTCCTCCCTACTATCCTAATTAACACCCATAGGCCAAGGTAAAGACAAGGAGAAGACTCTAGCCATCGAGGGCAGGCAGGTGTTCTCATCATCTCTTGACCAAGATGGGGTTCTTTTCTTTGATCTAACCTGATTCTAATGAATTACTCAGGATTTTAGTGTCTGGAAAATCCCTTCAAAATTCCCACCATACCTCCCAGGCCACAAATGCCTAGAGGTTGCACAATCCCTTCTAAGTAGGGTCCCTGCTACCCTTAACAGAAACAAAAAAGATATCCCTTCCTTGATTCTCTCCTTCCGATTTTTAGATATCTTCTAAGAACCAAATTCTCTCTACCCTGTCCTTAATTGTACTCTTGAGGTGATAGGAGAATGTACAGAGATTAAATATACAACTGAAACACTCAGTTAAGAATCAGAAAGCCTGAAAGTACATAGAGGCCAAAAAAGTAAAAGGGAAGGAACTAATGGAGAAGAAAAAGGACAAAATCCAATCTGGGACCCATGACAAGGCCCTGATATCAAGATCACAGAAATTAAACAGGCTCAGTCCAACAGAGAATGATAAAAAAAAAAAAAAAAAAAAAAAGGGATTCATAATATTTACAGAGAGAAGGAATCACTCATTTCCAACTTCTGACCTAGCTCTTCCCCATTCCCCAGGTTGCTGAGCCCCCTATCCTGATGCTATCAATCACCACTTCGTTATTCCTCCTGCAGATTCTACAGAGATTTCAGTCTTTTCCTAGACACAAGATGTCATTGCCCATTATTACTATCACCAGGAAGATAGGGACTCACAGAAACAGATAAATACTAAGAAATATAATAATGAAAATATAAACTGTCTAGACAATAAGAGGAAGAAATAGACTTATCTAAATAAACCTATTTTAGAAAATAGAAATTGAACAGGCCATAAATGAACTTCCTAAAATGAAAAAAGCAACGAGACCAGATGAACTTATAGGTGAATTCTACCAAAATTGAAAGATTAACTAATTCCAATATTAAATAGATTATTCGAAATAATAGATAAGGAAGTCTTAAGAAACTCCTTTTATAAACAAATATGGTGCTGATACCAGAACTAGGATGAGCAAGAACAGAGAAAGAAAATTATAGACCAATTTCATTAATATAGATGCATACTCCTTCCTATTAAAAACACTGGAAAGTACAAGTATAAATGGATTTTTTCTTAAAATGATAAGAAGTATCTACCTAAAACCATCAGCAAATATTTGTAATGGAGATAAGCTAGAATTCTTCCTAATAAGATCAAGAGTGAAACAAGGAAACCCATTAACACCAATATTATTTAACAGTATTAGAAACGCTTGGGTGTAGCTAGAAGGCTCAGTGAATTGGGATCTAGGTCTAGAGATGGCAGGTCCTGGGTTCAAATCTGGCCTCAGACACTCCCTAGTTGTGTGACCCTGGGCAAGTCACTTGACCCCCATTGCCCACCCTTACCACTCTTCTGCCTTGGAACTAATACATAGTATTGACTCCAAGATGGAAGGTAAGGGTTTAAAAAAAAAAATTCCATATGGGGTCACACAGAGTCAGACATGACTGAAAAACAACAAAAATAAAGAGAAAAGAAAGCCTGGGTTGTTAATTGAGGCTGCTCCATACTTTTCATTACCTGAGGCTTTCCTTGGGGTGCCTGATCCCTAAGCCTATGAGAGTGAGCTGTGATTCATCCCTATTCCCTGGAAGCCAACTGAAACAGAACCACTTTGACAAAGGGGGGGGGGGGGGCAATGTCCAAGGCAAACAAAAGCTTGGTTGATGCAGGTTGTTGATAGAGGTTCTCCTGCAAGCGAATGGAAACTGGCACCTCTTGGTGGGAGCTGCACGGTTGATTAAGGAATCCTCCACATGGCCAGGATGTGATCATTGTACTTTTCATTAAGCACTGACTCGATGGGTGGGAGGAGGGGCAGAGCAGGCATTTGGCCAATTCTCCTCACCCACATTTTGAGGTATGACAGGTATGCACTCTGCCAGTTTTTCTTCCTGGCTTTGAGAACCTGGTGATCCACTTTGGTGATCTTCATCTGTTTGAAGGAGCCAAAGAAAGAAGGCAAGAGCTAAGGACTACCAGAAACTTAAAGTCAGGCAGCAGAACACAGAAGGACGTAGAAAAGCCCCAGGGGGGAAAAAATGCCTTACTTGTTTTTGATTCCACTTGAGATCAGGAATGAGAACAAAGCCATCAGAATGATCAGGGTTCTCAAATACAATCCGGTCAGCTTCAGCCTTCTTCTCCAAAATATTATACACCCACTAGAAGGAGAAGAAAGAACAAGAACTGTATTTGAGGTTGTTTTTTTTTTTTTAATGAATTTCCATTTTATTAATGGCAACAGGATGCACACACATTTGTTTAAAAACAAAATGAAACAAAAAACCTCCCTGGGGCCATGCTTCTTCATCCCAGCTAACTTTTTTTAATTACATTTTTATTTTATTAATCAACAAAAACCTGCTTCTTTTTCTCCCTCTTCCCCCTTTACTGTTCCCCTATCAAGAGATAGTTCCAAATTTCTTTCCACAATGGTTGGACCAGTTCACAGTTCCACTAACAATGCATTAATGTCCTGTCTGCATGAAACGACTATGTTTCCTAAAGACCCATAACTTTTTTTATTTTTTACAGCTGTTTTATTAAATAACTAGTTTATAAAGTGAGAACAATGGAGTGACTTATTGGGGGTAATAAGGAATTAGTGCCTGTATCACAACAGTTCCCCTCAATCATTTGCCTTGAAAAGAAAGGCAAGGCAGTGCACTAAACAGGATACAAATCTCAGCAGAGCTTGGTCTAAGTACAATACCCTAGCTCTTCCTGCTCATCTCATTCCATAACTTTAAATGACATGTCCATGGGCTGGTGTCCCCATCCAACTGGGTAAGGTAGGGGCTCTATGGTTTCCATTTCAACCATCATGTGTCCCCCCTCCACCCCACCCCCTACTAATCCATTTAGAGTAAAACTAACTTTAGGAGACAGCAAAAAATAACTATGATCAAAAAAAGAAGTTGGAGTAAGGAGAAAGTGACACAGACAGTGTTAATTGAAATTTGGGAGATGCCATTTAAAAGTATATATATATTTTCTATGGACACGTGGGGACCTTAAAACTATATTTCCTGTGGTCCAACGGGTTTCCTGTTTTGGATTACGTATTCAAGGTGAGGGACAGCTTTAAATAGGGGGAAGTGACTTTGAACTCCTCTCTTAGCTAGCAGGCGCGCGATACGAAAGGTAAAGATGGCTGAGGCGGCAATTTGAATACTTACAGGCGCGGTCTTATATATATTTTACCAGCCTGGTCATGGCTTTAATTAAAATACTAATTTCTATCATTATATCAGTCTTTATTATTTTTAATCTTAAAACAGAGAGAGAATATGTGGATTCAAATCCAAAAAAATGCTAGTGGAGGAAGGGAAGACTGTCTCTCATGTGTAGTTCTACAGCAGACCAGAGAAAGAAACTAAGGAAGGATCTCCAGGCATACACTGCAGGAATTCTGGGACTAATGATATCAATGCTCTCTGCTGCCCTGAAGAAATCCCTGGGTCCTGGGACTGGATTCTTTTATTGGAGTTACATTAGCTATGGTTCCCCCTCAAATTCAGTCAAAGGTTGCTTTCTAGTGTGTTGTAGTTATCCTTAAAACTCTTCAGCTCTAGGAAGTGCTTAGCTCTTTTACTCTTCTGGCTGGAGGGCAAATAGGTGACCTAATAATTGCTGAGGAGGAAACTTCAGGAGATTATGTTAGATCCTTAGCTGCCTACTGGTGCTGACACTGGGAGATTCCACCTCTGGCTTTGATGAGGCAGCCAGTTCACTCAGTGCTTCCTGATAATGTAGATATTCCATCTGGCCAAAGACTCCAGTTCCAGACCCTGCTGTCTCATAACCATCTAGCCAGAGTATCAATGAGGGCCTTTTGGATACCCTTGAAAGGGTACTTGTGTTTTGAAGCTCCAACAGATATGATCAGATGTTCTTGGCCATCAAGGAACAAGGATGCCGGCCTTCCGAATGGAATGGAATCTCAGAGGCATGAATGGCATCCAATGCTTTCATTCTGTATAGGGAGTTGTAGCAATGTTGATTTCCTGGTGTCTCCAGCTGTAAAAGTCTGGCATCATCCTCTTCAAGAAGCTAAAGTTCATACTTTACAAACTGGACCTTTGTGAAGATATGATGAACTCTCCCCTTGCCTATTTTTAGCTAGTCAAATCGTGAACTTAAAGTACCCCTACTTACTATTAAGTATGAGAGTTCACAAGTCACTAGAATAAGTGACAAACTCCAAAGGCCACTGCCCCACCCCACCTTGGGCAATGCTAAGCAAACTGATTAGACGGCCATTGGTTTCTGTGAAGGAAGAGTGACTGGAAGTGAAAATGATATGGAAAAAATGGGTATAAAAAGAGACCAACACAGTCTAACATTCATTCCTTTCCTGGCTTCTGGAGAGATTAGTTCTAGCGTTGGCTTTCTGGGCAAGTGGAACTCTGGCTGAAGATACCACTGGGACTTCTGGTTGAGGATTACCAGAAAATCCACATGGGGAAGCCCCTGTAGGGCTAAGCCTCACTTCACCAGAGAAGGGCTGGTAGGATTATTAGAATCTGTCTCTTTATCTACATTTTCCCACTTTCACTCTTTCCACCTCTTTGTAAATAAAGCTGCTAAAAGTCATTTTGACTTAAGCTATAATGTTTTTTTTTAAATCAGTGACCACAATATTACTTTAGAATTCTTATATTTAGCACAAAACCTAAATTTAAACTCTTACACCTTGGATAGTGGGATGTCAATATCTTCCTTCAGATCCTTAGGAGCATTGTGCCCCACAGGGTCAGGTCTTGAGGGTCTCTTTGAGACTTCATAGCAAAATGCATTATCTGCCTCTTCATAAAAATGAACAACAGCACAAATACCAAGCTCCCATAGGCTATCATCAGCATGATGTTCACCCCAGGCAACCAGTTCCTGCTGGATGCCATGGCCTCCCTCCAGCTTTGTTAGCTCAGGCTCCATGGTAGTGATGGCCCCAGGGTTCCCTGGTGCTTCCTGGCTACTTCCTTATGGGAGAAGCCAAAGCTGGGCCTGGTCAGAAAACATGGTGGCCAGCAAAAGCACCTATAACTTTTTGCTATCTAGAGGACAGCCATTCTGCATTGGGCAAATTCTTTGCTTCCTCAGAAGGGAAGGGTATAAGGAGGAGGAGGGAGAGGGAGACAGAGAAAAACAAAGAAAACAGAACAAGAGAGAAAGAGAAAGAGGGATAGAGAAAGGCAGAGGGAAAGAGTATATAAACCATAACTTCGAAGACAGCTAAGCTCCACAAAATCCAATTACAGGCTTCTTGAAGTTAAAGTCCAGCTCAGAGGTTGGAAAATGTTTCTCCCTCTAAGAGAGATATAAAATCATCATTGGTATAATTATCACTAGGATCAAGCCCAGCTCCAACAGGGATCTAGATGCTTCGGGTTCTACTTAATGCTTTCTCTATACTAATTCAGGCTAAAAAATATGGTCTTCCTACCCCAAAAGCAAATGTCTGCCTTCCAAGATCCAAAAAGGGAAGGAGGCAAGGCTGGTCTTTGGAGGCAAGGTTCTAGGGGCATAAAGTCTGGCAAGGCACTTGGTAGCTTAGGGAAGCTGGGAAGACTGTGCTTTCATTCTCTCCCCAACACTTGCTTAAAAGAGAATGTGGCAACCTTGTAGGTACCCATAGTTTGTAATCTGAAACTCAGGTAGGGTAGAAAAGGGAAGAGAAAGAAGCCTTGAAAAAAGTGATTGCAAAAGACTGTTAAGTTCCGGATAAAGGGAAGCTGGATGCCAGAAGGAGACAGGCTGGCTACAAAGTGTATTACAGTAACCTTGGTGCTTAATGTGCGTATATGGCATGTTGTCTTCACATACTGATAAAGGTATGTGGGTAGGAGAGGAGAAAACAGGGAAGGAATGATGGGTTGGGGCTTATGTTCATCATAAAGAAGGAGAGGGAGCCACTGTGACCATGTCCCCTTTGGGTCCCCCATGGGCTTCTGCCTTCATTTCTACTGCTATAGGCTAAGCAGCATGACATATAGGGCTCCCCAGCTCTGGGGGTGAATTCACCACCCAGATTTGTCCATCTGTATCTGCCTCAGTGGCTGTGCTGGTCAGTTGCAGCTTGAGAGCTCTAATAAGGGCCAGTGCCCAAGGTCACACAAATGAGCTCTGTATCAGACATGAGTAACCCAGCTGGAGGTGGCAGCCAGGCAGGACATGATAGTGAGGTCAGAAAACCTTTAGGCTCTTAAAGCAGCTGACTTTGGCTGGTTCAGCGAAAACCACCATTCCTGTCTCAGGGTCTCAAGAAAATCTTTTCCCAAATTGGTATAGAAGTCCCAGGGACTTGCTCAAATACCCCTCTTTTCCTTCCCCTACTTCTACTTGCTTTTTATATACCCTTGGTACCAAGAGTCAGAATTCCCAATCCCAGCCCAGAGAGAGGGAGCTGGGAAACCAGAGACAAGAGTAACTGAAATCACATTGCAATATGCTTCCACCACTAAGCAATGAACAATTCCCAAGGACCAGTGGAAGGAGAGGGGAAAGCAGCTGCCAGGATTTAGAGCTGCTAAACCAAGCAAGCATATGGAGAAAACCACACAATCCTCTCTGAGAGTTCTTTCTCCATCAAAGCCTGGGAATGTCACCAACAAAAGACTTAGAGGGCCAGATCAAAATCACAGTTAGGGTGGCAGAAAAGCCGTAGCTGGAGTTATGCAGAGGTAGTTCCACATAATGGATTTTTCAAAACAGGCTCTGCATGGATAGTGCTTTAGAAAGGCTTGTCTCTCATGCTCTGATATTCAGGGACAGAAAGTGTTGGGGGCTGGGTCACAAAGCAAATGTGGTGTATTCTTTTGGCATCTGCTCACCACAAAGAAAGGATACTTCAAGGGAGGAGACTGGTTCCACTTCCAGGGAGGGCTTTGTTTCTGAGCTGGTTCAGAGTTAGCTTCCCTACAAAAAAGAGATCAATGCCTGAAAAAAGTCTTGATCTGGGAAGGAGTCCATTGGAAGTGCATGGACTGTCCTTGTCAGCAAGGAGGTCTCAATTCTACTTTCCACTTTCTCCCTATCTTGGATCTAGTACCCACTGTTAACTAAAGGCAGGGGACTCATCCTTGCTCCTTCTAATAAACAACAAGATGGGATAGGGAGAACTTTTAAAAGAAGGGACAGTTTAGGGGCAGCTAAGTAGCACAGTGGATTGATTGCTATGCCCAGAGTTGGGAATACATGAATCTGAATCTAGCTTCAGACAATTCCTAGTATGTGACCCTAGGCAAGTCACATAAGCCCGCCCAAGCCCCTACTGTTCTTCTGTCTTAAAAATGATACTAAGACAGAAAGTAATGGTTTCAGAAAAAAAGAGACAGTTCATTTTAGTGGGCCAAGGGCTGAATCAGGGCAAAATTACCTCCTCAATTGAGCTGCTTCCAATTTCTGTTAAAAAGAATAAAATAAATATAATGCTTAGAAAACATAAAATATTTAGAAAGACCTAGAAATGAGGGGATTGTGAAAGGTGATGAGGATGATGCTTATATTAATCAGGTTTAACTTCAAATAGTCACATAGCCAAATTCTGAGCAGTGATTCAATTAGACAGATTAGGGCCAAGCTGAAGCTAGGATCTCTTGGCCAAATAGTCTAAGGGCTGAAAGGATATTCAAAGGATTGGGTCAACCTAAAAATTAAAGCAGTGGATAAAGACACCCTCTAAGGGAGAAACAATGCTCTCAGCAAAGGGATAAAGCACTTAAATATTTATTGAATTGAATATGCAATGATAAAGAAAGGAAAATAGATAGAAAACAGGAAAAACATTTCACCCTGAGCTTCATTTCCTGGGGACTGGTTTGCTTGAGCTATACCTAGGAGAAAGAGTCTGGATTAGGGTAAGCCTGGGAAATGGTTTCAGGAGGACCAACCATGGCAAATTCATCATAGAGATTTGGTCAGTTTGGGAGCTATATCAGTCATCTAAGTTCCTAAAATGGATATAAAGTCCAGTTGGGTCTGGGATCCTCAAAGTTACCGCCACTGAATTTCTTTTGTAAAATCACAGATTTAGAACTAAAAGAGACCTTAGAGGTCTCCCTCATTTTACAGATGAAGAAACTGAGGCCAGAGAAGTTAGATGGTTTTTCCTGGGTCACAAAGCTATAAGTCTCAGAGATAGGATTCAAACTCGTCTTCCTAATCTCAAGTCCAATGCCCTATCCCCTAGGCCATGTTGCTCTTCCTCTTTCTCCAACTCCCAAAGTTGGTCCAGAATAAGTCCAGCCCTGGGGGAAGGGCCTCATGAACTTCATTCCTATATCTATCTCTTCTGGGGCAGCTAGAATCACCTGGATGCTGAGGCTCTGTGAGTCCAGATAAGGTAGAGTGATGTTCTTGTAATCGTCCCCGGTCTCCCTGATCAGATGGAGGTCCTGGCGTAAGTACTTTTGCAGGTGCTTCTCTGTGGCAGGGTAAACCACAGTCGTCTTTACATCTGTAACCAAACCAAATGATTGGTTAACATAAGTTTCCTAGCCAAAACTCAAACAGGCTGCGAGGGCAGGGAAGGAAGGGACTCAGGAAGGAGAAGGTCATAAAACCTAGGAAATGGCCCATGCTGCCAGTCTCTTTAATGGGCCACAATCAGAAACTCTTGTTTTCTTAAACATAGTCTAAGTCCAGGAGAAGAGCTAAAGAGCTCCTGATTTTGGTCAACCTTTACTCACTCACTGTCCTTTTGAGCCCTTGCCTCTTCTAGAAATTCATCATAATGGTATAAAGTGAGACATAAAATAAGGTCCTGACCTTCAGCAATTATTACAGGTTCATTGGCCTAAGATAAAATTCCTGGGAGCTCCTGAGCTTAGTCTATTCTGGGGAAAAAAAAAAGACCCATCCTGTTTTCTTAAAATCTATCTGCCAGGCATCAATGAGAAGCAGCCACCTTCCTCTTTCACAATCCAGGTTCAATCCAACATTATTTTGTTGGGTAAGAGGTGATTTACCTTCCAATTGGAGAAAGTGCTTTGAGATGTCAGGAGGCAATGTGGAGAACCTATTTCCCCTATGTTAATCATTACACAGTTCTCTGCTAATGAGAAGTGAAAGGGATTATACTCTAGGGGCAATGAGTATAAAAGAACTATCGAAAACAGTTTGGGCTCAAAGAGAAAAAGGAACTAGGCCAAAAATGGCTAAGGCAAAAATGGCTTTTCTTCTGACCCACCTGGCCTTTTCTGTATGTTTTCCCCAATTGTGGGCCTCGGGAAGAATCCCTTAATTTTTTCCCTTCCAAACAATTATCTAGCAGTGGAATGAACCACTTCAGATCACTTGTTTGGTAGGTCACAACGAGAATTATGGTTCAGGTATGGGCAGGTTAAACTAAATTGTTTCTGAGGTCTTTTATTTCAGATCCTACAAGTCCTACTTCTGTATTCTAGTTTAGGAAAGTGGGAGTAAAACCTATTTGTACACACCCCCTTTGCATGTGGTAGGGCAGATGGAAGCACAGGTAGGCCTAAGCCTGTTTGATTCTTCCAGCCTGGCACTTAGACATACCCTTAAGCTACAAGCCTGCTACAGTTTGCTGTTTCTAAGCCTCTTAGGAGCAGAGAGCCACCAGGGCCAACTAGCATGTCTCTGTCTGCCAGAGCTTGTCAAGAAGCCTGCCTCAACAGGAAGGTACTGAGCCACCCACTACAGCAGGGAGAAGGAGCAACCTCATTTCCTTCTAGTTCCTTACCTCCACGGCTGCTCCCCAGTCCTTCTACCTCTCTAACAACACAGCACCCATCTTCTGTGCCAGGATTACCTGGGCTCTAAATCTCACTGACCCCTCAAAGGGCCTCTCCTAACTCCTCCACTTGGGTCCTATTGATTCCTGGTGTGCAGACCATGCTCCTTCCAAGCTCAGTCACATTTCAAATACTAAGCCTTTCCTAGATCATCATAATGGGCTGCTCTCGCAAGTGCCTGCTGCTGGTCAGCCTCAGCAGAGCACTGATAAGAATTCCTTACTTTAAGACAAAATATCAGTTGAGAAGGAGGGAGCTGTCCAAATCTGGTAGGCCCAATCCCTAAGACAGACCCACTCAGGAATTAGGATTTTGATTTTTCAGAAAGCAATTTTTTTTGTCTTATGTGTCAGAAACCCTGATAAGTCAACAAACTTCTCTTTGGCACCCTGCACTTGTGCCGTTTGAATGGGTGCCAGAAATCCTCACCCAGCAATTCCATTCAGGACAGGGTTGGCTGGTAGCCAATGCCCACTGCAAACTTGATTCTTGGCAGCTTTGTCCCCACACTGATGGGGCTTGGATGCATGGATTCAATCCCTGGGAATACTCTGCTTTGGGGTGAGCTAGGCTGGCAAGTTCTGGGCTCAAAACTGGTCATATCTGGTAACTTCTTTAGCTCATAAGCCTGCCCTAAGGGCAGATTAGTCCAATACCAGTTTTTCCTTCCTCAACCATCCATTCTTTCCTCTACTAGCACATTCTTACAGGGAATATTCAGATTTCTCTAACTTCAACCAGCCTCCCCCCCCTATAGCTTCCTTCCCACAAATAGCCTTAGAGAGAGAACATAAACAGCTCCAGCTCCAACTACTTTGGGAGAAACATAAACAGCTGGGGACATAATGAGGTGCTACAGAGATCAAGCACAGACACTCAAGGGAAGCAAGAAAGGAGGGAGGCCCTGCAGTTTATCAGAGAGCAAAGATTGATGAATCCCACCCGCAAGGAGCTTGCAAAGTGGGGGAGGGACAAGTAGGAAACATAGTAGGAGCTTCCTAAAGCCTCTGGACATCTGTCTTTGGTAATAGAATTGCAAGTACATATTGTGAGAAGCCAGGGATGAAGTAGGCCTGGTCATGAATGAGGGAAGAAGATTAGGAGAGAGGGAAGGAAGCTAATCTTGCCCTAGCCATAGCTAGTTTAGCTGCCTTGGATTCTGCAAATATAGGTGCTTTTATGACTGCTACCTTCATTCTCTTCCCAGAGTTTGGCAGCTCTGGTTCTTCCTGAGTGAGAAATTGGGCTGGGTAATGACTACAGGGAAAGCCAACTCTTGAAGACTGTGTCTCAGCTTCCTATGTATTTCCTACCACCATTCTGCAAGGCTTTCAGTTCCAGGAGAGGCAATGTTCTTTCAATTCCTAATCCAAAAGTTTTTATCATCTAATTAAAAAAAAGTCCAGAAGAGTGTCCAGATTCCACTATCCTCTTCCCTAAACAGACTACACCTAGAGGACAGTGTCCAGGTTTGGCCACCATATTACTAGAAAGCTACTGACATGTCAACAGGAAGCTGAGCAAGATGGCGAGACCAGAAATGAGAGTCTATTGAAGAAATTGGAGGTGTTGGTATGAAGATGAAACTTAGGAGAGAAATGATCCCTGTCTTCAAATATTTAAAGAGCTGTCACATAAGGAATTAGATGTGTTTACTTGGTAAAAGGAGGAGGAAATCACAGGAAAGTAGATTTCGGCTCCACATCACAATTAGAGCTGTACAAAAATGGAATATGCTATCCTTGGATATAGGGAAGTCTGTTCCTAGAGATCTTCTAGCAGATGCTACATCTTCTCTTAAGGAGGATGCTGTAGAAAAGAGAATCATGCTTTGAACAGGAGTTGGACTAAGTAGTTCCTGAAGGTCATTCCAAGGTAACAATTCTGAGAGCCATAATTCCTATTTAGGTTGACACCTTACCTAATGAATTAGGTAAAGCAAAGGAGCCTGTATATAAGAAGTTAGGTACAGAGGTAATCCCATTCTTTCTATGGCTCCTTCAACATACTTTTAGTTCTCTGAAGGCACTAGAGAAGGAGGCAAGATCAAAGTAGTAAAAAGATCAGGGTCTAATAAAAAGAGCACTGACTTGGCAATCAGAAGATATATTAAACACCTACCAAGTACAGAATAATGTGTAATGTTCTAGTTTGTTTAAGACATGATCCCTGGAGGCAGCTAGGTAGCTTAAGAAATAGGAGGTCTTGGGTTTAAATCTGGCTTCAGACACTTCCTAGCTGTGTGACCCTGGGCAAGTCACTTAACTTAATTGCTTAGCCCTTGCCACTCTTCTGCCTTTGAACCAATACTTAGTATTTGTGGGAAGCCAATAAGAAAATAGATAAAAATCTGAGACTCCTCTTTTGACCCCTTTTGTGATCCTTGTGATTTCTTGTTGAAAAGTATTGTGGCCTTATTGAAAAGCTTTAAGTTTTTATCAAACCTGAATTTAAAGGGTTAACACTGTTAACCCAACAAGGAATGCTGCTGCCTGGTATAGCCAAGGCCAAAATCTTAGCAGGGGACAATTCAACCCTGAGAGGGATACTCCCCAACTTGGCTTTCTGATAAGAAGCCAGTCAAAATCTAGCCTTGGCCTTGGTCTATTTCTGAAGCCAATGTTTTGTGTTTTGATGGGACATAATTTGTAACTTCTGTGCATCTGCAAAGTTTCGGGGTGGGGGGGGTTCTTTTGTGTGAAATGAGTCTTGAAATATATATAATAAACTCCATGCTCCTGGAGCCAGAGCTGGAAGCATGAGGTAAAGGAAAACTCCCTTGTCCCATCCTTATTTCCTTATCAACTAAACTGTCCTTATCAGATTATCAGAGATGATAAAGAGATCTGGACAAGTATTCACTCTAAGACAGAAGGTAAAGGTTGCAGTGAGTAGGAAGTTGAGGTAGTAATATCTATTAGGAGGCTATTGAAATTGTCTAGGTAGGTGAGAAGAAATGTCTGTAGGAGACTGGCAAGGGAACACAAAATAGTTTACCTGGAAGATCTTTATTCTTATTTTAATTTTTAATTTTTATTTAGAATATTTTCCCATGGTTACACAATTCATGTTTTTTCCCTCTCCCTCAAAACCCCCTACCCCCCGTAGCCAACAGGCAATTCTACTGGGTTTTACATGTATCATTGATCAAGACCTATTTCCATATTATTGATAGTTGCACTAAGGTAGTGATGGGCAAACTACAGCCTGCAGGCCAGATGCAGCCCCCTGAAATGTTCTATTGACCATGCAACATTATTCCTAATCTGATGAATACAATGAGTAGGATACAATACAATGAATCTTCAAAAGAGTTGCCTTAGAAACAGACTGACAGATAAGCATTTCCTTTCCTTTGGCCCCCTCTTTAAAAAGTTTGCCCATCATTGCACTAAGGTGATTGTTTAGCGTCTACATCTCCAATAGTATTCTCATCAGCCCATGTGTTCAAACAGTTGTTTTTGTCTGTGTTTCTACTCCTCTGAATGTGGATAGCATCCTTTCTCAAAGGTCCCTCAGACTTGTTCTAGATCATTGCGTTGCTGCTAGTAGAGAAGTCCATTATGTTCTATTGTGCCACAGTGTATTGGTCTCTGTGTACAATGTTCTGGATCTGCTCCTTTCACTCTGCATTAGTTCCTGGACGTCTTTCCAGTTTACATGGAATTCCTCCAGGTCATTATTCCTTTGAGCACAATAGTATTCCATCACCAACAGATACCACAATTTGTTCAGCCATTCCCCCAGTTGAAGGGCATCTCCTCATTTTCCAGTTTCTTGCCACCACAAAGAGTGCTGATATAAATATTTTTGTACAAGATTTTTTTTCCTGTGATCTCTTTGGGGTACAAATCCAGCAGTGGTATGGCTGGATCAAAGGGCAAGCAGTCTTTTAGCACTCTTTGGGCATAGTTCCAAATTCTGGCAGATCTTTAGAGAAGGGAGAATTTATTACCAAACCAGAGATAGAGTGTACTACAAGATGTAAAATGAATAATTTTCATTATTTTAAATTAAAAAGCTTTTGTATTAACACAACTAATATAACCAAGATTAGAAGGGAAACAATAAACTGGGAAAAAAATTTTATTACAAATGTCTCTGATAAAGGTCTAATTTCTCAAATTTATAGATAACTAAGTGATAAAGGTCTAATTTCTCAAATTTATAGATAACTAAGTCAAATTTATAAGAAATCATGCCATTCTCCAATTGACAAATGGTCAAAGGATATGAGCAAGTAATCAAAGCCACCAATAATCATATGGAAAAAAATGTTCTAAATCAGTGATGGGCAAATTTTTTAAAGAGGGGGCCAAAGGAAAGGAAATGCTCATCTGTCAGTCTGTTTCTAAGGCAACTCTTTCGAAGTTTCATTGTATTGTATCCTACTCGTATTCATCAGATTAGGAATAATGTTGTGCAGCTTGATAGAATATTTTAGGGGGCCACATCTGGCCCGCAGGCTGTAGTTTGCCCATCACTGCTCTAAATCACTCTTGATTGGAGAAATGCAAATTAAAACAATGTTGAGGTACCACTTCACACCTATCAGATTGGCAAATATGGCAGTAAAGAGAAGCGGTAAATGTTGGAGGAGATGTGGCAAAATTGGGACATTAATGCATTGTTAGTGGAGTTGTGAACTGATCCACCCATTCTGGAGAGCAATTTGGAACTATACCCAAAGGGCTATGAAACTGTGCCTACCCCTTGATCCAGTAATACCACTCCTGGGTCTGTATCCCAAAGAGATAATAATAAAGGGCAAAGGACCTACTTGTGCAAAAATATTTATAGCAGTTATTTTTTGTAGTAGCAAAGAACTGGGTTGAAAGATTGAAAGATTTTGGGGGTGTCCATCAATTGGGGAATGGCTGAACAAACTGTGGTACATGTTGGTCATGGAATAGTACTGCACTATAAGAAATAATGAGCAACATGATTTCAGAAAAAGCTGGAAAGATCTGTAGGAATTGATGCAAAGAGAAATAAGCAGAACTGGGAGAACACTGTACACAATAATAACAATATTGCATGATGATTATTGTGAAAACTTGGTTACTCTCAGCAATGCAATGATCTGGGACAATCCTGAAAGACTTATGACAGGAAATGTTATCCCACCTCCAGAGAAAGAACTGTTGGCGTCATCTTTTACATCAATGTTTTTTATAGTTTTATTTTGGGATTTTGGTTATGTATGACTTTGTTCTTATAACAATGACCAATATGGAAGTATGTTTTGCATGACAATAAAAACAAAATTTTTAAAAAGAGAGAGAGGCAATAGCAAGAGTATAAAGGAGACAGAAGACAACTGGTGGTCTGAGAGTTCAAGAGAATTGCCTTCAGGAAAACTGGTCCTCCTCTAGCCTTGCCATACCCCATATCTTCCACTGACTAGTTTCAACGAGGACTTGGAAGCTCTCTCTCCTTGTTGGATGCTGATCTACTTCAACCCTACCTCTCTCTGAAATAACCCAGAACCCCACTGTACTTCAACTTTCAATGACCAAAAATCACTGTCAAGAACTGTCTGCTGTGCCTGAAGCTGAACCCTCTTGTTTCCCCTAATTAGAATATGAGATCCTTGGAAGCAGGAACTTTTAAAATATTTTATTCTACTTTATTGTACTTTTGAAAGTGAAAAGAAAAAAAGGAAAAAGGTAGGAAAGAGGAAAGGAAGGAGGGAGGAAGGGAGGGAGAGAAGGAGGGAAGAAGGAAGGAAGAGAAGGAAGGAGAGGAGGGACTTTCTCATTTTTTATTTGTATCTCAAAACTTACCATGGGATTTGGCATAAAATACTTATATACTTTCCCAATCCATTCTATTTTGAAGAGATGAAACTGACAGGAATTGAACATATCTTAGATATGAAAGATGAGGGATAAAGATTTCAAGACAATACTAAGGTTTCTAATAGAAGAGATTGAGTAAATAGTGGCAATATAGACAGAAAAGTAAAGCTAGAGGTATAAAAAGCTTAATTTTGGATATGTTGAATTTACAGCAATGGTGGGACATCCAGGTGAAAATGTACTAGAGAAAGAAAGATATGTGGAGGTCAGGGCTGTAAGATATAGATCTCAAATTTGTTAGCACAGAGATGGTAGTTAAAGCCATGGAAGTAAATGAGATTGGTTAGGAAGAAAGAGCATCAAGATATGGGCTAGTAAAGGAAACAAACAATAGTTGGAGAAGAAGAAAACCAGAAAAAATGTTTCTGAAGACAAGGAAATAAAGAACATCCAGAAGAAGAGAGTAGTCAATGATAACAAATATATACAGATGTCAAAAAAGATAAAACTTTTAAAAGGCCAGTGAACTTGTGATTAGGAAGTTATTCATGACATTTGAGATAGATAGCTGGTACCAGGGATTGAGAGTGGGTTATAAAGAATCAAAGACTAGACTTATTTCTGTCACTAACCTGGTCACATCAATTCTCCAGACCTTGGCTTACATATCCATAAAATTAAAAGAACTGGATTAGGTGATTTGAAAGGTACATTCTAATCCCAAACTCAGATAAGATTATATGACAGTTACTAAGGATAAGGGAATGTATCTAGACAGATTTCTTTCTCCCCTTTGCTCTGTTCCACAGGTGAATACAAAATTAACCTGAGAAGGGAAGGCAGTGGCAACTGGGGAAGAGACCTGGAAGATGGGATGTGAGCCAAGTCTTGAGGGAAGCCAGGAAGCAGAGGGGAGGAGGGACAGAATCATGGAAATAAAAGACATTGAGCACAAAGGTACAGAGATGAGAGATAGAGTTGTTCTATTTGAGGAACTTCAGGGAGGCCAATGTTGTTGAATCACAAAGTTCATGGAGGGGAATAAAGTATAAGATTACAAAGGCAAGGAAGAGGTCAGGTAATGTATAGCTTTAAATGCCACCCAGAGAACTTTAGATTTCATTCCAGAAAAAATAGGGTGCTAATTGTGTTTTTTTTTTAACATGGTTACATGATTCATGCTCCACCTTTCCCCTTCAACCCCCCCCCCC
>NC_058132.1:162770495-162812832 GCF_016433145.1 Gracilinanus agilis
GTGGGGGGGTGGGGGGAATGGGGGTGGTGAGGCTGGGATTGGGGATGGACTACTAGGGAGAAAGGGGAGAATGGGAAAAGGTGCAGGGTGGTCCTCTCCAAAAGGGGTCCGGCAGTCACTGAAACCTAAAGCTGGCCCCACACAAAGGCTTTCAGGAGACTAACCACTGATGTGGGAAGAGGCAAAGGGACCAGGCTACCACAGCCTGGAATTTACAGACAGAGCCAAATGAAGAAATGGAATAAGCTACCACTGTGGGCAATCTGGGTCCAGCCCAAGCCTGGCTCTCAGGTCTTCTGAGTAAGCAGAACTTTTCTGCTGACAAGTGCCCTGAAGCTTCCCACCAAGACTTGGGTCTTGGCCCCACTAAGGGTTTCCATCTCAGAAGGAAAAGTTGCTAGTTAATTTTTGCTGGCTGAGGGAACAATGCCATTTGGTGTCCTGAAGCAATGACATTTTTCAGTTGACTCAAAGAAGTCAGACTTCCACAAAAGATAGGCCTTTAAAAGAAACTGGAAAGAGGATCCTGAACACACTAAGAGCTTGTTACAGGTCTGGAGATGGGGAGGAGTGAGCAGGTCTAGAAAGAAGAGGGAGGGAAGGAAAAAAAAGAGGGATCAGGTAACAGTGGTAAACAGCTGGTACAGATCTTGAATTTTCTTTTCTTTGATACCTTGAACAAAGGTTTCCTTTTAGACATAGTCATCTTTTTTATTTACTGTCCTTGGACTCTGCTACAAGAACACTTACATGAAGGCTCAAGAGAGATAGGACGTTTCAAAAGTCCCATATTGGCCTGTGGTGGAGAGTAACCCATGATAGGATACCTATCACCCAATCTGCTCTACCTCCTGCTTCCCTTACCTCCTTCTAAATCTTCAAGAAAAGTTTAATATCTTGGTATCAGGAGCTTTGAAGTACACAAAAAGAGGGAGAAAAGAACTTGATGCCTTTAAGGACTCTGGAAGAGAGGTGGCTAGGTGGCTTAATAAACAGAGTCAGGCTGGAGAAAGGAGGTCCTGGGTTCAAATTTGGCTTCAGACACTTCCTAGCTAAGTGTCTGGACAAGTCACTTAACCCCAGTTGCCTAGCCCATACTGCTCTTCTGCCTTGGAACCAAGTTAGTATGTATTCTAAGAGAGAAGAGTTTGAAAAAAAAATTGGGAGGGGAGGCTAGAGGCACTAAGAGATAAAATAAGTCCCTGCCCTTACCTTCTGGGTCTCCTTCCTCCTGTCTCACCTCCAAAGCCTTGTTTCAAGTACTGAGTGGACACCAAACCTCTGTTCACACAGAAAAGAGAACCAACTCTCCTCTATGGACTGTAGACACATTCATCCTGCCCCTTTGTGCATGATGTTTTCCCACTTCATCCAAACCTTACCCCAAAAACCTGGCTCACATTCTACCTCCTGCTGGAAATCTCCCTTGCCTGCTCTGGCTCACAAGGATTCCTGGTTCTTCTGAACTGCTGCAATGCTCATTCTTCATACCACTCTCTGACATGTGAGAACATGTCTCCTTTGTTCCTGTAGGTTACTGTGGCCAAAGAATCTATCCCTATGCCTGGCCAACTGCTGATTGAGCTTCTCTCTACTTAGTTATGTGGGCCTCAAAAAGCAAAACCAATCCATTGCTGCGACTGAACTTTAAAGCATGGGAGAACCTGCCTAGGCTTGTGCATTGCCTGCAAGAACCCAGGGCCACCTCCATGCCATAATGGAGTACTCAGACTTTGTAAAGGCCTTTGTGAGCAGGTTTGACACATTAAAACAAGGCTGGATAAAAGAAAATGAGAATAAAAGGTGTCATCCAAAAAAACGTATGAGTAAGAAAGAAGATAGGTTGGTCCTATGGCAATAACAAGAGAGAACATTTGATGGAAGGGTTGTGCACCTAACTGGCAGATTCTTAATACAGGAGGAAAAGCAAGGAAGAAATTAGCATATTAAATGACTCCTGTGGTGAGCTTATAGGAAGACTCAACCAAGACTTCATGGATGGGAAGGAATGGATGGACTGGGATCAGAATTACTGAAGGGAATGTTCACAATGAGATCACAGAGATTCTCTTCCTACCTGCCTGACTGTCCTCAGGCTCCTTTGCTGGCTCTTTATCCACACTATGCCCCCTAAATGTGGCTGAATCCCAAGGCTCTGTTCTGGACCTCCTTCTGTTCTCCCCTCGTACTTTCTCACTTTGTGACAACATCAGCTCTCTTGAGTCTCCATGAGTGTACCTTTTAGGCTGAGCCTAAGGACAGCTAATCCAAAAGATAACAGTGTCCAAAAAGAAAAGGGCAGGTGATTGACAGATCTATATATCCAGCCCTAGTGTCTCTCCTGAGTTCCATTCTCACAATCACCATTTGTCTGAAGGATATTTCAAAATGGCTATACCATAGACATCTCAAGTGCATTTATAAAGCAGAACTCATTCCCCTCAGACCCACTCATTTTCTGGACTTCCTTATTGTCCAAGGCACCATCATGTTCCTAGTGACCCAAGTTCACAACCCCTTATTCATTGTCCCTCGCTTCATATATCCATTCTACTGCCAAATCTTGCCATTTCTGTATCCAACATCTCTTGCAGTGATCCCCTTTTCATTATTCCCACTTGGTTATCCACTTAGTTCAGGTCCTCATTAGCTCTTGCCAGTTCTAACAATATAACAGCCTCCTCACTGGCCTTCCTGCCTCCTCTCTCCCTACTCCAATTCAACCTTTATACCTGCCAAAGTGATATTCCTGAAGTAGATTTGACTGTCACTTTCCTATTCAATAAAGGCCAGTGATCTCCTATTGACTCTAGGATCCAAAAGAAGGGCTTAGCATTTAAAGTCCTTGATAACTTGGCCCCAATCTATTTTTCTAGCTTATTTATCCATCAATCCCCTTTCCACACTCTATGGACTAGTCACACCTGCCTCTCTGCCCTTGTTCTTGTGTGTGTTCTCTCTCGCTCTCTTTCTCTCTCTCTCGTCTCCCTCTCCCTCTTCCCCCTCCCTCCCTCATGCCCTTTGCTCCAACAGCCCCTCATGCCTAGAATATGCCCTCTCACTATCTCTGCCTTGCAGAATCACTTCTATCTGTTACGCCTCAGTTCTATTGCTTGTTCAGTTACATTTGACTCTTTTTGGCCCCATGGATCATCACACGCCCTTCTGTCCTCCACAGTCTCCTGAGGTGTGTCCGAGTCTATGTTCATTGCTTCCATGAAACTAGCTACACTCTAGCATTACCTTCTGCTTAAAGTCTTTCCTGATCTACCATGGCTAGTGCCTCTTCTTCCCCAACTCCTTTGCACTGATTTTGTCTTTGTTCTGTCTAAATGTTGTCTCTCTCAAAAGGATTCAAGTTGGGACCGTTTCATTATGTTCCCAGAGTCTAGCACAGTGCTGGGCACATAGAAGGAACTTAAGAAGTGCCTACTGATAGACTAATCTGATACCTTAGATTGCCAATTAATTTTCCATATGGGTATGTCTTATTCCCCCACCTAGCATCTACGTAAATTCCTTGAGGTCTATAACAGTGTGATTTAGCACTTACACACAGAAGATGTTCGATAACTTTTTGTTGACTGACTAATGTGCTCCATATGACTGCTAGTCACACACATGTGAGGAAGTTAGAGGAGATCCTGAAATACCCTAAGAAATGTAGGTCAACTTTGCTGAAAGCAACACTTAAGAGTTTTCATGCCCCAAGGCCTCTGGCTCCTTAGAACATAAATTTCCTAACTGGGATCAATCTGGCCTTCTTCCACCAGCACTGTATGGAAAATACATCTGAGGCCCTCCACTAAATTTCTTTTAAATGCCAACTGATTTCTCTCTAAGGAGGGAAGAGTCTATGGCTTCAAGAAAAGAAAATGCAAGGATCTAGAACTGGGGAGCACTTTAGAAATCATCAAGTCCAATCTTCTTGTTTTACCAATAAGGAAATAAGCCAGCAAAAAGTGAGTAATTTGCTCACAATCCCAGTAAATAGTAGAGGCCAGATCCAACCCAGGTCCCAGGCTAGATCCAGTCCAGGTCTTAGGCTAGTGCTTTTTCCATCCCACAGTTATAAAGCCCAGGGACAGTCATTCAGTCAGTCCATAAGCATTTATTGAGCAGCTACTATGTGTCAGGCACTGTGCTGAGATCAAAAAAGGCAAAAGGTTTGGGACAAAAACTTTCCTGTCTGGTCTCAGCAACATTCTGTTCTGGTCTTTCCCAGGCCATAATAAGGTTTTGCTCCAATTTAAAGCCTTTTCAAAGCTACGTTACCCTCCACTGATTGAGAAGCCACCGCATTAGTCACCCAGCCTTTGGATTCATTGACTGGCACTACTAGGAAGGACCTCAAAGATCACCATCTGGCCCTCTGGGTTTATAGAAGTAGCAGCTGAGGCTGAGAGGTAGGAAGTGACCAGCCAAGGTTACAGAGTCTCTCTAGAGGAAATCTAGCCAGGACCATCCCTAGCTGTTGGTATCCTTTTAACTGTCATTTCTCTAAGGACATTTTCCTCTGGCTCAGCTGCAAAAAGAGCTGAAGAGGAACCAGGAGAAGATGGGAGGTTGCCAAAGTCCTGTGCTGGCCTGTGATGGAGCAGAGCCCGGAGTGCCTGGTACTCAGCCCTCCTCTTCAGCTTCTAGAGAAACGATCCACATTGTACCAATTCTATCCAGGGCCAAAGTCACCCTGGCA
This sequence comes from Gracilinanus agilis, assembly GCF_016433145.1. Taxonomy (NCBI): domain Eukaryota; kingdom Metazoa; phylum Chordata; class Mammalia; order Didelphimorphia; family Didelphidae; genus Gracilinanus; species Gracilinanus agilis. Next base: position 162,775,192 of record NC_058132.1, read on the forward strand.
GTTCTGTGTAACCCACAGCAGCTGGGCCAACCACCCTCCTTAATGCTCTCAGTTACATTTCCCCAAAGAGAAAAAGAAAGGTCCTAATGCAGATAACCTTTCTAAAAAGAAAGAGGAAAGGAAGCCCAGCATAAAAGTAAAACTCAAACTTTGACTTTGACTGACTTCAGGATAGCAAAGGGCACTTCTGCCAGGCAGTGGCTTCTCTGTAGATTCTTTCTGGGCCCTACCCCACTCTCTGAGGCTCCGGTTTCCTCCAGGTAAAATAAAGGAGGACAATACTGGCCTGGGGCTAAAGTCCTAAAGCTTCTTGGAAGCATATTAGGGCATGGCAAGAACTGGTTCCTCTTTCTCCTCTTTGTCCTGACCCCCCTTCACCCTCAGATTCTAGCCTCCTCCTAACCAACCAGAGATTCCATTCCCTTGTTTTATATTCTAGAAAACAATTGGCCTTTTCAGAAGGTAATCCTGGCTTCTGAGTCAACACCCCCTCCCTCTCTCAGCACTATCTCCTTCCCCAGGTAAGAGGTCACAGGGATCTTGATGAATGGGCTCTGATGATGGGAGAATCATGAGTGTCTGAGCTGTAGGATTAGCTTGGCTGCTCAAGGGAAATGTTCTAATATCATCACCTGCTTTGGTTGGTTGGAGAGAGCACCAAGATTAGGTGCCAGTCACCAAACCATGAAGGTTTCTGCCAAAACCCCACCACAAGTATAACACTGCTGGACTGAGTCAGGAAGCCCAGGACTTTAGTCCTTGTCTACCATTAACTTGTACATCCTTGGATGACTCATTTAACCTGGATGTTATCTGTAAAGACAGAGAATTGGAAGAGATGATCTTTAAAGACCTCTGAGCTCCAAAGGTCTGAGAATAATCCCGCCAAAGGGAAAAGTTGAGGGAAGAACCACATGAGATAATGAAGACTGAAACAAGTAGGACCAAGAGAGCATTAAATACTGCTACAGGTTTAATAATGGAAGAATCACTTATGAATGTTCACTCCAGAAAAGGAACTGAGAAGTGGAAACATGAGAATATAATCTTTGTGTTTTGTCAGATGATGCCTTTTGTGGTGAGCGGAGGGGAGGGAAGGGCTGAATAAAAAAAACTGATTAAATAAAAAAGAAAAAAATGAAAATGCAACAGCAGGTCTAAGAGCTAGAAATGCCCTGAAGATAGGGAGAAATTTGGGAAAGGAAGGGATCTCATGAGATGAGAGAAGAACCCCAAAAGATGTAAGTTTCCAAATGGACACAGGAGTTTTATGACTCCAACATCCAGCACAATGCTGTGCCTCACAATAGATGTTTAATAAAAGCTTATTAATTTGAGTGGTAAAAAAAAGAAGGCAGCTAAGAAGGCTGTCTCTTAGGGCATGTACCATGTAGTGAAACTTACAGACCCCTTCTCAGATTCTGAATACATAGGATGACAAAGAACACCAATTTTATACTGAAATATAATTATCAAAATACTGATTGAAAAAACCACCACCAACAAAAACCCATAACACTATCTTATTCTAAGGTAGAAGAGTATTAAGGCCTAGGCAATTGGGATTAAATGACTTGCCCAAGGTCACTCAGCGAGTATATGAGGCCAGATTTGATCCCAGACCTTACCACCTTCACGCCTGGCGCTTTAAAAAGACAACAAATGTATGGGGCCCAGGATAAGAGCCCCTATCTTGGAGGAGCATGTTTGGTATGTTGTATCTGGAAGAGCAGGGGCAGGCAGGGAGACTCGAAGTTGTGCTCTGACCTTGGGCCTGGCTCCTTGGAGGGCCTCGGCTATTCTGGCCCTGGGCAGGCTATGCATTACCCACGGTGCCACGCCAATACCGCCACCTTGTGGCTGCTTTCCAGTTGGCCCAGAATTGAATCAGGATTTGAGGATCAGGGATTCTTTCATTCCGCATCTATTAAACACCTTTTCTGGCCTCTGTCAAGGGATGCAAGACCCAAGCACTGCCCTAAAGAATCTGATCAAAGGTCTTATCCCCCCTCCTCATCTATAAAGTGAAGAGACTGGAGACAACTTCCACAGCCCCTTCAAGCTGTTAAATGTCCATGACTGGTCCTAGCTCAGTGCCGTGGGTGAGCACCTGAATGACGAACAGTCTCCTTTTCATGGCCAGGCTCTGAACGATCATCTCAAATATAGACTTTATAAGGACCGAGAGGAACCTCCAGTGCTTGTCCCTAACCTCTGTCTCCTATGGAACCCATGCCAAGGGAAGCAACTGAAATTGTTTTGTGAGTAGCATTTATATTGCTGTTCTAATTAGCAGTTATTTCAAAGAGGGCAGAAGGAGATTCAGAAGGGGAAGCACTGGTACTATTGTGTGAAATTTAATGTAGACTTAAAAAAATAAGATACTTAATTTTATGATTTTATATACAATCTTCTTTTCAGTTCTTACTTATTTTTGGAAAGTTCATGTTTGTCAAATGTATAATAAAAAATCTTTTTTAAGTTTTGTGTGACCGATGCTATACTAACAATAAGTAGGCATATGTATTAAATAATCTAAATAAGAAATGCCTGTGTTTTTCATTATCAGGAGCATTTTAAAGCTTGCTTCCAGGTATGAGATTCTAAGATATGGTATTTCTCATCAGTATTACATCATGTACTGGAGGTAGTATATCCCTTCAGTAAAAACTCCACCCATCCCACCCCGTCCCTCCCAAACTGACATGGATTGGAAATCTCCAAATCTAACTTGGCTTAGACTATATAAGGAACGATGAGAGGAATTTTGGTAGGAGAGGAATAGGAAAGAGAAGGCTTAGGAGATAACATTTGTACAACCCAGTGGAATTGATTGTCAGTTCTGGGAGAGGGGAAGGAAAGAAAATGAATCATGGAAACCTGGAAGAATATTTAAAAACAAAAACAAAAAGAAGGCTTAGGAGGCATGTGACTGTGGTCTTCAACTATCTGAAGGGCTGACATACGGAAGAGGAATCAGACTCGTGCTGATCATGTTCAAAAAGGCAGAACTAAAACCAGTGGGTGGAACTGGTTATATATGAGGAAGAGACCTAACAATTTGAGCTCATTACTAATGACATGCACTGAGCACTTACTTGCCCCATCCCCATCCTCAACTTCCACCCCTGAAAAAAAACACTTCAGTTGCTCACATTTTTTCATCAGAGAGAAGCAGGATCCAGGACACTCACTTTTTCCCACCTGACTTGTGCTTATGTTAAAGATGTCAAATTTGGAGTGGATGCTGTTGCTGTTATGGGGCCAAAAGAATCAACTGAGATTCAATGAACAGAGCTGAAGAAGTCTCAAAGTAACAAAGACAATGAGACTGTAGGAAAAATTAATGCCTTGAAGAGCAAAAATAAAAATATGAGTTCAGGATGTTGCTAATGAAATAAATGAAGAGGCTTGGAACATTACCACTGCCACTGACCTTGCACAGACATTGCTAAGGAAGGCTTTGAGAAGATTAGCGAACGAGTAAATCTGGTGGAGAGGAGTGATGCTGGCACTGCCGATATCATTATTGAGCTGAAGGGAGCAGTCTAGAGCCATCACAGCCCCTTAGAGAAATCACTCAGATGGTTATAATTTCTGCAAATGGACATGGTATAAACTGGCAACATGATATTTCATGAAATGAAAAAGATTGTATGAAAGTGAGTCATTATAGGGAAGGATAGAAAAATAATGAATTTTTTCAAAAAAGCAGAAATGATTAAAAGCATGAAGTTTAACACAGGTCCTCTCTTTCCACATTTTATTAATGCAGTCAAAGGTCAGAAATATGAAATAAAATAAAAAAATTTTTTAAAAAAGGTCTTTAATGTCCAATCTCACATCCCAGCTCTTGAAATTTCATTTAGTCACCATAAGCCCTTGGTCACAATTGCTGAAGATATCAAGAGATGCACTTGATACAATAATTTTGAACAAGCTAAAATTTAGGTCACCAGTTGTGGTAGTAAAAGGTTTTGGATGACAATGGGAAAAAAAAAATCAGCTTAAAGAGGTTGGCTACTGCTACTAGCAATACAATGTTTGGAAATGAAATACTGACTCTGAACCTTGAAGATATTCATGACTGGGAAGATGGGAAGGTTTTTATGACAAAGAATGATGCCACGCTTTTGAAGTGCAAGGGTAAAAGATCCTCAAATTAAAAGTAGATATAAACAATCATTGAACAATTAGAGACTACTACTAGTGACTATGAAAAAGTAAAGTTTAATGAACATATGGTAAATTTCATATAAAGCAGATGTAATAAAGCTAAGTAAAGCAAGTGATACAGTAGTGAATGAAAAGAAAATTTGAGTTACTGATACACTAAATGTCATACATGCCCCTGATGAAGGCAGAGTTCTAGGAGGTGGCAGTCGCTGGCTTTTAGTGCATTCCAAGCTAAGAATCATTGACTCAAATAACTCCCCAAAAGACAAAACAAAATGCTGGAATGGAAATAACTTAAAAAGATTCTGAAAATCATGGCAGTGCCCATTGCTAAGAATGCAGTTATTGAATGATCACTTATAGTTGATGAACATTTATACAAAATTTCTCAGTGACAGACAGCTTGGCAAAATGTCTGAGTTTGGGGAGTTCTGAGGTATAATAAGGCTAAAACTCCTTGAATATCCACATTAAGTCTTTCACCATAACAGTTAACTCTGGGATTAGGGAGACCACCAGGCTGCCTAAGGAGGTGTGAACTACCCAGGTTGGAAATGGAATGGATCAAAGCTCCCATGTTAATCAACAGAAGGGACAGGTCTGGAAGAGAAAGGGTGATCTAGCCTCAAAAAAAAAAAAAAAAAGATCCTCTGAGATCAATTATGTTACTATGGTTGGAGATTATGTGAATGAGGTTGGAAAAGGAGTAAGTGTCCCAGCTAAAGTGGTAAGAGTTATATAGCCTCAGGGCAGCTAAGTAGCACATTAGATAGAGTGCCAGGATTGGATTTGGGAGGATCTAGATTCAAATCTGACCTCAGACATGTCCCAGCTGTGTGATCCTGGGCAAGTCTTTTAATCCTGATTGCCTAGCTATTACCACTCTATTGCCTTGAAAGTGATACTTAATATCAATTCTAAGACAGAAGGTAAGAGGAAAGAATGGAAGAAAGAAAGAAAGGAAGGAAGAGAGGGAGGAAGGAAAGAACCATATAGTCTTTCTGTTAACTACAGTAGAAGTTGAAGTCACTGAAATTCCTAAAGGACAGAAGGAATCTGATGGGTGAGGCATGGGAGGTAGCATGTTCTAATTTTCTGAAATAGTGTTTCATCATTAGGAACTATGATGCAAGACACAAGGCAGTATTCTTCTCTAACTACCAGGAGGCCATTTGGAAAGAATGAGTGAAATAAAGGCTGAGGCTTAAGAAAATTATTATAAAACCATAAATTACTGGTTTTAGGTGATGATATACATAATATTTTGCTGCTATCATTAGCAAATCCTATAGGCAATTTATTTTGAATTTGTGAGTTAAGCAACAAAAACATGTGTCCCCGAAAACAAATAAACAAGAATGACATGAGTTACCCAAGAGTAGTATGAGCTGCCTTGGGAGGGAGTGGATTTTACCTCAGCAGAAGCCTTCAAGAAAAACAGATAACCACTGGGTGGAGATGATGTAGGAAGGTGATCGTGAACCTTTTGGAGACCAAGTGTCCAAACTGCACCCTCACACCACATGTGAGCCCCCCACAGCACCTTACCCCAGACAGGGGAGGGAGGAAATGCTCCCATTAGGCTACTGGGCAGAAGAGTGGGTCATGGGAGGAATGTCCTCAGGAGGGCATGGAGAGGGGGAGAGGAGAAAGTGCTCCTATTGGGTTGCTGGGCAGAGGGGCAGATCAAGTGGAAAATGTTCTCAGGTGCATGTGGAAAGGGGAAAGGGAACAGTCCCCTTTGGCACACGTACCCTAGGTTCACCAATACAGATGTAGGGTTTTCCTATTCAAGTATAGGTTGGAATGAATAGCCTTCAGATTATCTTCCAACTCAGATTCTGTGATTTTATGGAGAGTCTGGGGCATTGCAGAGGCCCACAGAAGGCAATCAGGCTTACAATATAAATGGACCATCACTCGTATAGCCTGGGAATGAGGGGTTGGATGGGGAAGGAAGAAGCCATTCCAAAACTTTTCCAAATTCCTTTGGCCCTCCACTGTACTCTTCTCAACATTTAAAGGAAAAGACTTAGCTTCTTTCACTCAGAAGGAAGCCATCCAAAGTTAGTTACCTCAGCTCTTCTCTTCTGTTTAACAAAACTTCTCAGCATCATCACTTGTCTTATTCCCTCTGTTGACAGAAGGGGGAGGTGATCTTTGCCTTTCTCCTCCTCATTCGGGCCAGGCTTTCTGTCCCTTCCCTGTAATTTCATTCCATCCCTGCCCCTCAAGGCCATGCTGTGGCAGAACAATCTTTCCACACTCTGTCCAATATCATTCTCTCCCATAGTATCAAATACCAGCTCCCCTATATAGGTAACTCTCCAATCTGTATCTTCAGACTGGGCCTCTTTTCTAAGCTCAAGATCCAAATTTCTAACTGCCTACACAGTTTTTAGTTGGAAATCTCTCTGTCACTTCAAATTCATATGTCCAAAACCAAGATATATCTGCTTTTCCGTCTAATTTTAGTATTTCTATCAGTGGCATGACCACTCACCAGTCTCTTGTGTTGGAAATCTTGGTGTTGGTCATTCAATTCAATAAATATTTATTATCTGTGATTCTCTCCTTTCCTTTGCTTATTATAGCTTTTTTGGTGGTTGTTAAACAGTTACCTTCCATCTTAGAATCAATTCTCTGTGTTGGTTCTAAGGCAGAAGAGCAGTAAGGGGTAGGCAATGAGGGCTAAGTGACTTGCCCAGGGTCACACAGCTAGGAAGTGTGAGGCCTGATTGGAACCTGGGGTCTCTCATCTCTGGGCCTGGCACTTAATCCACTGAGCCACCTTGCTGCCTCCTACTATATCTAATTGGTTTCCAAATCCCACTGAATCTACCTTTCTGATATCTTTCATTTATCCCTTATTTAGTCCCAGTGCTACCACCTAGTACAGGGTTTTATTCTAACTTGCCTAGACTACTGCAATAGTCTCCTACCAGGTCTTATTACTTTATTATAATCTTTTTATTGAATCTGATCATGTCACTCTTCTCAAAAATCTTGGGGGCAGCTGGGATAGAGAGCCAGGCCTAAGAACAGAAGGTCCTGGGTTCAAATCTGGCCTCAGACACTTCCTATCTGGGTGACCCTGGGCAAGTTGCTTAATCCCCATTGCCTAGCCTTACCATTCTTCTGCCTATTAATTCCAAGGCAGAAGGTAAGGGTTTTTTTTAAAAAAATCTTCATTGGCCCCCAATTGCCAAGCAAGTCAACCTCTGACTCCTTTCACCTGTCATTCAAGGCCACCTTCAGCCTGGCATCATACTTTACAAATCTTATTTCACATTGTCTTTTACTGATCCTCTACCCCAGCCAAACTAGGCTCTTTGCACTCTGATAAAAGACCTCCTAAGCTTCCTCACTCACTGAATTCATACCTATGCTTCAGAACTAAGTAACTACATTGACATTCTCCCCAATTCCCTCCAAATTCTAAGACCTTATAGATAATTTTGTTTTATTCCTCTGATGTGCTTATGAGGTAATATAGTGAACTACCAGGATGTGTGTTTCTGTTTTGTGTCTCAATAGAATTGATAAAGGCAGGGATTATGTCTTAGTCTTAAACAATGTTCTTTCAGTGCCTAAAACAGTGCTTTTCACAAAGCAGAAATGATTCAGAAGGAAGAGAAAGAGCCCAGAATGAACCACTAGAGACCATAGGAAATGAAATAATTAGCCCCTGAAAAATGAAGAGCAGGAAAAAATGGTAATGCTTGTTACAAAATATCAAGGCTACAATTGTGGGGATGGAGGTGACTTATAGGCATGATAAAAGTGATAAGGCAGTGAAGCTAAGTGGCTCAGTGGATAAAGAGCCAGGCCCTAGAGATGGGAGGTCCTGGCTCAAATCTGGTTGTAAACATTTCCTAGCTGTGTGACTCTGGGCAAGTCACTCAACCTTAATTGCCTAGCCCTTACTGCTCTTCCACCTTGGAATGATACTCAATATTGATTCGAAGACAGAAGGTAAGAGTCTTAAGAATAAAAAAAAAGTGAAAAGAGAATGATATTTAAATACAATTCCATAATTTTGTGGGTGGGATGTTTGTGGTAGCAGAAATTTATCCCAAAAGAATTTAAAATATGGCCAAAAAAAGCCTTTTTTGGGGGCGGGAGGTGCCACTGTTCACAGCTCATCACAGTGTCTTTTGTTGTGATTATTCTCCACCCTTGTAAATTAATGGGGACATTTAACAAAATGACAACTTCTTAAGGAAGCAAATCCAGAATGGCAATTATTTAAGATTTCTTAGACAGAATAATTGAGATTTATTCAAATAAGGGACCAACATGTTTGTTATATTCTTTGTTTCCTAAGTATTTGTTGCACATCAAGGATATGAAGACATTTTCAAAGAAGCAGGAGAAAGTCTTTCTTGATGAAGAGGTCAAGAGTGAATCAATCAAAAAGACAGTTGCAAGATTTCATGAAAATAAATCGGTGCTTTAATGCTAAGTGTAAGCAAAAGTCAAGCCAAAGCAAGAAATAAAACTACAGAGTACAATGCAAAAAGTGCATTGCATTTACTGATGTGTGATTATAAAAGGAACTAGAATAAAATATAACTATTGAAAGAAAATTGGTAAGCTTTAATCTCACAACAATAGAGATGAATGGATGGATATTCTTCACATTTTAAAATCTATTACTGGCACACAATATCTATTCCATTCTCTAGCCCTGGATTCCTTCCCCAGTTAGCATGCACACGGAACCCTAGAAATCTGCCTGTGTAGCCTCCCATCATCACTCTTTCTTCCCATCCTATCCCCCATGCTCACCACTTAGTGGTCTTGGTGGGAACAGGTTATAGGTGCTGTAGATGTCATTAGAGAACTGCAACTGGAGTTCTGGGCTCCCCAGCAGGAGCTGAGCCACTTGGTCCACTTGGAAGGGAGTCTTCTCTAGGATGACAACTGCATCATCCCCATCTCCATCCCCAGAGGTCTCATTCACCTGTGGGGAGAGGAAGTGTCAGAGAAGCTCAGAATAATCACTAAGGCCTAGAGATGGTAAAGAAGGATACCCCAGAGCCTGTCAAGACTTCACACTATCCTCCTGGTCCTTGTGGGAAACCAGAAGCTCTATCACCTTAACTTGGCTCCTTTCCTCCATTTAAGAAGTTAAACTTGCCCAAGCAAGTCAGTATTGAATCTAGAATCAGAATTTGAGTTTCCTCACTCTTATATTAAAGAGTACTTTGGTGACCATCATAAGTAAGAGCTTTGGACTAGATGTGAGAAACCGAGAAAACTCAGTCAGAAACAAACGACATAGATGCCTAGGGCTAGCTACCTCAAAACCGAGCCATAGGTGAAAGAACCTGATATCTCAAAGACCAGGAAAGTTAGGGATGTTTGGTGGCCCTGATATTTGGACTAAGTAAGTGGTACCCTCTTTGCTATTACTAATGGATTATCATTTCTTAAAGAAATCATATTCTCCATGCTGAGCTCCTCGAGATTAGTGATCGTTTCAATTTTTTGTCTTAGATCTTTTAGCACCTGGCACATAGTCAATGTTTTATAATTGCTTGGTAATTGTTCTCAGTTCCCTTTTGTGTATGACCCTGTTATATTTATTAACACAATTACTCATTTTTATTTATAATTTTATTAATAATAAAAATCAGCAAGGAGGCACAGTGGATAGATTGCTACATCTGAAGGCAGAGAAAAGTGAGCCTAAATCCTGCCTCAGACACTAAGTAACAGTGTGACCTTGGCCAAGTCACTTAATCTCAGTTTCCTAACCAATAAGGGGATAATAATAGCAGCTACCTCCCAGGTTATTGTGAGGATCAAAGGAGATAATATTTGCAAAACACTTTTGCAAAACATAAATTTCTAAAGAAATTTGAGCTACTATTATTTTTTTTAAATTTTGTCCTGGGGCAACTAAGTGGCTAAGCCAGACCTATGGTGGAGAGGATCTGGATTCAAATCTGGCCTCAGACACTTCCTAACTGTGTGACTCTGGGCAATCACTTAACCACAACTACATAACTCATACCACTATTCTGCCTTGGAACCAATACTTAGTATTGGTTCTAAGATAGAAGGTAAGGGTTTTAAAAATAAAAATAAGTAAAAATAAAAACATTTCTCTTGCCTCCCACATTAAAACTGTACCCTTGAAGGGGGCATTATATCCCCTACATTCTTAGGATTTCTTCTTTGTTGTTGTTCAGTCATTTCAGTCATGTCCAATTCTTCCTGATCCCATTTGGGTTTTTCTTTTCTTTCTTTTTTTCTTTTTTGCAAAGATAAGGGATTAGTTTACTATTTCCTTCTCCAGCTAATTCTACAGATGAAGAAACTGAGGCAAACAGGATTGAGAGACTTGTCCAAGGTCACAAAGCTGTATCTGAGCCTAGATTTGAACTTAGATCTTCCTGATTCCAGACATTCTATCTATTTCACCACCTAGCTGTTAGCGGTCAGTAATAATAATTAATTTCATAATGTACATCATTAAAGGACTTTAAAGTCTTTAAAGTGATTTTCACAAGGCAACTCTGTGAGGTAGGTAGGACAAAGATTATTCTCATTTTACAGACAAATTCAATAGTTTTTCAATAAACATTAAACACCTTCATGCCATACATCGTGCTAAGAACTGGGGATATAAAAAGAAGCAAAGGACCTCTGCCCTTAAGGAGCTTAAACAGAAACTGAGTCTCAGGCTGTAACTTGGAGCCAAGACAGGTGGTTCGGTGAATTAGGGGAGCTAGGTCTAGTCTGAAAAAAATTACTTCAAATCCAACCTTAGCCGCTTACTTAGCTGGGTGACCCTGGTCAAGTCACTTAATCCATTTGCCTTAGTGTTTCCATCTGTAAAGTAGGGACAAAAATAGCCCCTACCTCCCAGTTTTTGTGAAGATCAAACGAGATAATGATTATAAAGGGTCTGGCACACAGCAGGTGCTACGTGGATGCTAGCCGTAACTCTTTACTGGCATTATTATTATGGCCCTGGGTGATGGAGCACATTAAAGTGTCAGAGCCACAACCAAATACTTCCCCAGGGAACTAAATCTGAGTAAATATCAGAATGAATGGTAATGCCGTCACTCTCCCTCTTCTAAACCCTGGCTGGTACATCCCGTATTCTTTATTCAGTGATTGGTACACTCCCCGAAGCCTAAGGCGGGGAGGGGTGGGATGTGGAGAAATAATGAACCACCCATGTAAGGCTTGGTACAGTCCCGTCCTCCTCACTCCCCCAAGGAGTGGAATGAATGGTACCTTCCCATGAAGGAAAATTATTTTATCCCGCGAAGATTCCTTGAGCACTTTCTGCAATCGGAAGCCGGAAAAAGGGAAACTGGTGGAGCTGGCGGTTCCATTCCCTACAGCCGCTTTGTCGCCTTTGGGCCCAGGAGTCTGGGCCGACTCCGATTCCTCCTCGCGTTTCCTCTTGCCGGGTTGAACTAATGGGTCGGCCATGCTAGCTCCTTTTGTGTTGTGCGCACGCGCAGAGAAGTCCAGCGCCTCTGGTCCGGTCTTTTCGCAGTTTTCACGGGAAGTCCGGGAAAGAACTCTTGGACTACAATTCCCATCATGCCGCGGGTCCTAAAACCTCTTTCTCCGAACTGGCTGTACCCAAGTACAAGTACATGCTGTACGAAAGTGATGGGTATTAGGGAGGACTGTGGGGTGAGTTTAGGAATTGATGCTCAAAATCGTTTCTTAAATACTTTCTACGAGTAAGGCTCTGTGGGATACAAACGGGAAAAAATTAGAAATGGTCCTTGCTACCAAAGAGCTTACATTCTACTAGGACTGCATAGCAAGTCTACAGTGAAGTAAATGCCAGGTGCTTTGCAGAGAGAGCAAGAGCTACCAGACATCTCATTTCCTATTCAGCAATCCTCATTCTGAACTTCTGTGGCTTCTTCGCCATTTCCCCAACAAACTCATCATTGCTGGAAAATATCTTGTGCCATCAAATCAGACTTGGTACTCACACCTCATTAGTACCCTTTCTTTGGTGGGGGGTGGGGGTGTGTGGCACAAAACCATAAACTCCATTTAAAAAGAAGAGAACAGTCTTGATCAAGGACACATGACAAAACTAGTGGAAATGTGCATCGGCCATGGGGGGAGTGCGGGGGGGGGGGGGGGCGAAGGGGAAAGGAGGAGCACGAATCATGTAACCATATTAAAAATGAATATTAATAAATGTTTGGGAAAAAAAATAAAAAATAAAAAAATAAAAAAAAGAAGAAGAGAACAGATTTCCCTGACGCGATCCCCAGCTTTCTTTTATGTGTTGTATTTTCTCATTAGATTGTAAGCTCCTTAAGAGCAGAGAATGTCTTTTCCTTATTTGTGTCCGCAGTACTTAGCACAGTGTTCGGTAATGTAGGAGCAGACAGATAGCATCTGAGATGAACTTTTGAGGCAGCTAGGTGTGGTACGGTGGATATGATCAACGCTAGACCTAGAGTGAAAAAGGTTTGAATTCAAATACTGTTCCTCACTGGCTACCTGACATAGGACAAGTCACCACCTCTTTCAGCCTCAGTTTTCTCATTTGTAAAAGGACAGCTAGGTGGCACAGTGGATAAAATGCTGGCTCTGGAATCAGGAGGAACTGAATTCAAATCAGACTACAGACAATAACTGTGTGACACTGCCTCAATTATTCCATCTGTAAAATGAGCTGGACAAGGAAATGGCAAACCACTCCAGTATCTTTGCCAAGAAAAACCAAGAGTTGAATTCAACTGAACAACAAAAAAGAGAATAATAACCTCTATTTCCAGGGGATATGGTGAGAATAAAAAGGCATAATATTTGCAAATCTTTTGTTTGTTTGTTTGTTTGTTTTTAAACCCTTAACTTCTGTGTATTGGCTCCTTGGTGGAAGAGTGGTAAGGGTGGGCAATGGGGGTCAAGTGACTTGTCCAGGGTCACCACAGCTGGGAAGTGTCTGAGGTAGGATTTGAACCTAGGACCTCCTGTCTCTAGGCCTGACTCTCAATCCACTGAGCTACCCAACTGCCCCGATATTTGCAAATCTTAAGTAATTCTATATTGAAGGTAAAGGAATGCATTCCAGTAAGGGAGGGAATGATGAATTCCAGCCACTTTGGCTAGAATGTTCTATGTATGTAAAGAAAAGTAATATGAACTAGATCTCTAAAGATGGATTCTGATCTTGGAGTGTTTTAAATACCAAGCTAGGATATTGGGATTTTAGCCAGAGGCAATAGGAATCCACTGAAGATTTTTAACTGGTACCTCAGGATAATTATTACATTAGAGGAAGGGAGAATTGGGAAAAGAGAGAGAGATGGCATGTGGAGTTTTCCGTGCTTTCAGGAGAAGAGTCTAAAGTCCAGGAGAGAAATTAAGTCTGAGTATATTGATTTTGGAGTCATCTTATAATCTTTAAATCCTCATTATAACTCACCCTCCCATACACAAGGCCTCCCAATTTCACTTCTACAACATCTCTTAAATATACCCCCTGGGGGCAGCTGGGTAGCTCAGTGGATTGAGAGCCAAGCCAAGAGATGGGAGGTCCTAGGTTCAAATTTGGCCTCAGACACTTCCCAGCTGTGTGACCCTGTGCAAGTCACTTAACCCCCATTGCCTAGCCCTTACCACTCTTCTGCCTTGGAGCCAATACACAGTATTGACTCCAAGTCGGAAGGTAAGAGTTTAAAAAAAAGAAAAAGAAAAAATATATAAACCCCCTTCTCTCTCCTCTGACACCACCACCACTCTAGGGCAGGCCCTCATCATCTCATACCTATACTAATATACTCACCTGCTGGTGGGTCTCCAGTGCCCTGAGCCTCCCTCCAACCTCTCTGAATTCTAATCCATCTTCCATTCAGCCACTAAAGTGATTTTCCTAAAGCACAGGTCTGATCATGTCACACATACCCACATACACCCCTCTCACATTTTGTGCCCTAATCTCTCCTCCATGTACTCTTTGATCCAGTAACACTGACTTCCTTGTTGGGTATATTTTGTTATTATAACTTTGATATATTTGACTCCATCTCTTAGCTCTGGGCACATCTTCTGACTGTCCCCCATGCCTGGAAAGTTCTCCTTCCACTTCTCCCAAAAACTTCCTTTAAGTCCCAACTAAAATCTCATCTTCTAAAGGAAGCCTTTTCCAACACCTCTTAATTCTATGGTCTTCCTTTTCTTAATTACTTCCTCTTTATCTTATATGTAGCTTCATTATGGGAGAAATATCTGTTCTCTGAGTTCACGTGGTAGGTATTTGATGCCAGATATGTATTTACCACAATGAAGAAATTATGGAGATAAAAACTAGGTTTTATTATGCTCAAGCATATGTTCAGGTTTTAGAGGAAAACTGAACAGACATTAGGTATCTGTTGGTGATGGAATACTGCTGTGCTCAAAGGAATAATAAACTGGAGGAATTCCATGTGAACTGGAATGACCTCCAGGAATTGATGCAGAGGGAAAGGAGCAGAACCAGGAGAACATTGTACACAGAGACTGATACACTGTGGTAAAATCAAATGTAATGGACTTCTGTGCTAGCAGCAACGAAATGACCCAGGACAATTCTGAGGGATTTATGGAAAAGAAAGCTACCCACATTCAGAGGAAGAACTGCAGGAGAGGAAACACAGAAGAAAAACAACTGCTTGAACACATGGGTTGATTCGGACATGATTTGGGGATTAAACTCTAAACGACCACCCTAGTGCAATCATCAATAATATGGAAATAGGTCTTGATCACATGTGAAAGAATCATGTGGTGCACACATGAAGAAACCAGTGGAAATACAGGTAGGCTGGGGGAAGGGGAAAGGGAGAAAGAATATGAATCATGGAACCATGGAAAACATTTTTATAAAAATAAAAGAAGAAAATTAAAAATTAAAAAAAAGATTCTAACAAGGTTTCTTATAGGCAAAATTACGTTGGAGTGACAGATAAATAATTCATTTACATATTATAATCTTGTACATTCCTCTTAGGCTATAAAAGTTGGAGAGAAGGTAGATCCATAATCTTATACTTCCTTTAGCTCAGTGATTCCCAAAGTGGGCACTACCGCCCCCTGGTGGGTGCTGCAGCAATGGGGAGGAGGCAGGGATGGCCACAGGTGCATTTATCTTTCCTATTAATTGCTATTAAAATTTTTTAAAAATTAATTTCCAGGGGCACTAAGTAATATTTTTTCTGGAAAGGGGGCGGTAGGCCAAAAAAGTTTAGGAACCACTGCTTTAGCTCATAAAAATTGAATAAATTTAAACTGAGTCATAATCTCATCTCACAAGGAAATAAACATCATCAAACAAGCTCTATAGGTAAACTAAGTCAAGTTACAGGTTAAACTACATTTAGAGAGTTCACAAATAGTTTGGTTGAGAAGGAAGATTTACATATCACCAGAGTCAAGAACAGTTGAGAGTCTTGCTCTGGTTTTTTATCTAATGGATGCTTAAAGGCTCTTAAGTAAATTTTTATATCCCAAGGAACAGGTTTTGGTTAGGTGAGGTTAATATTTACCAAAAAGGTGTGGGAGGAATAAAAGAAAGTAAATTTGATGGCAACTTGCTTTTACCTAGTTTACTTGTCTCCCTCATTCCTTGAATGTAGACACTGTCTTTTGTCACTTGTATACACAGCACTTAGCACCAGTTCCTAGCATATAGTGGGCCTTTAATAAGTGTTTATTAGCTGACTGACTGACTAGAAGTATTTGAACCTATGGGAGCTGAAGAAGTCACCAACAGACTATTCAGAAGCAGAGCTTTATTGGGGACACCTATAGTTAGAGGGCAGGACGAAGATGATGACCCAGCAAAGACATTTTTGGCTCAATTAACTCTTCCTGCAATTTAAGACCAGCCTGGATCCCAAATCTCATAGATATTTAGATGATCAGAAATGAGACCTTAGAGACCACCATCCTCATCTTACAGAGAAGGAAACAGAGACCCAAAATTAGAAGAACACAACCTAGCACTCCTAATTCCTGATCTTGAACTATTTTAGCCAGGATGTTCACATTTTGTTCTCCATCGTCAGACAAGACAAATCCCCACATCAGCAACATCCAAAGAATACATGCCTCATTCTCTATCTTGAGTCTATCACCTCTCTATCAGGATTCCTGGGTAGTATTCCAATGAAATTGTGATTTATTGCTGCATTTGTCAAAGTTTTTAAGTCCATCCCAAGCTACTTGTATTTACAATGTTGTTGTTGCATAAGTTATTCCCATGGTTCTGCTCAGTTTATTCTGTGACAGTTAATACTGGTCTCCTTAATTTCTCTGAAATTGTCCCTTCCATCATTATTTAAGAGAGTAGGCTGAAGGAGGTGGTACCCAAGGCTTGAATTAGCATTATGGTGATGAAATTAAAAGTGATCAGTTTATCCTGGGAGAGACATCTTATTCCCTGAAGTTGAAACCAGGAAGAGCTGCAGATGAAGGAGAGTAGAGTGACCTTTTTCCTTCACACATTTATTGTCACTGTATCAACTCCTTTCACTTAATTGCTTTATGTCACAAGACCATTCATCTTTTTTTTTTACATTTTATCTTAATATAATTGGTTAAATGATTCATATTCTCTCCCTCCTCTCTTCTCTCCCCACTCCCAGAGCTGACAAGCAATTCCACTGGGTTATGCATATATTATCACTCGATACCTATTTCCATATTATTCATTTTTGTAATAGAGTAAGCTTTTAAAACCTAAACCCCAGATCTTAAACCCTTATAAACAAATGATAAATCATATGTTTTCTTCTGGATTTCTACTCCCACAGTTTTTTTTCTAGATGTGGATAGTGTTCTTTCTCTTAAATCTCTCCTGGATCATTGCATTGCTATTAGTAGCAGAGTCTATTACATTTGATTGTCCCACAGTGTTTCACTTTCTGGGTACAATGTTCTCCTGGATTTGCTCATTTCACTCCACATCGGTTCATATAGGTCTTCCCAGTTCTTATAGAAATCAAACAGTTCCTCATTCCTTGTAGCATAATAGTATTCCATCACCATCATATATTTGTTCAGCCATTCCCTAATCGAGGGACAACCCCTCGTTTTCCAATTTTTTTGCCCTCACAAAGAGCACGGCTATAAATATTTTTGTATAAACAGAAGACTGTTCATCTTGCTGAAAGTATTTGAAATGATGTAAAAGGTATTCTTAAGATCCTGCAAGCTAGGCTTCCACCTTATGTGATCTGAGAATTCCTTGAAGAACAGGCTGGTTTTTGAAGACACAGAGAACTAGAGATCAAATTGTTAACATTCTCTGGATTATAGAAAAAGTAAGGAAGCTCCAGGAAAATATCTACTTCTGCTTCATTGACCACACTAAAGCCTTTGACTGACTGGATCACAACAAAATGTGGCTAGGCCTCAGAGATGGGAGTACCAGTTCATTTTACTTGTCTCCTGAAGAACCTGTGTGCCAGTCAAAAAGCAATAATTAGAACCAAACATAGAACAACTGATTAGTTTAAGATTGGCCAACGCTGAATATTGTTACCTTATTTATTTAACTTATATACAGAGTACATCATGTAAAATGCCAAGCTGGATGAATCAAAAGCCAGAATTAAAGTTGCTAGATCTAGATTGGAAATCAGGAGTGCTAGGTCATGTTCTTCTAATTCTGGGTCTCTGTTTCTTTCTCTGTAAAATTAGGAAGCTAATCAAGATAATCTCAGATATGCAGATGATACCACTCTGATGGCAGAAAGAGAAGAAGAATTAAGAAGCTTCTTGATGAGGGTAAAAGAGGGTGGTGTAAAAGCTAACTTGAAGCTTAACATGAAAATTTCTTCTATTTATTTGTTTGTTTATTTATTTATTAATAGAAAAATTTCCCATGGTTACATGATTCATATTCTTTCTCCCTCCCTCCCTCCTCCCCCCAGTCTACCTGTATTTCCACTGGGTTTTGCATGTGTCATTGATCAAGACCTATTTCCATATTATTGATAGTTGCATTGGTGTGGTCCTTTAGAGTCTACATCCCAAATCATATCCACATCGACCCATGTGTTCAAGCAGTTGTTTTTCTTCTGTTCCATTCCTGTAGTTCTTCCTCTGAATGTGGGTAGCATTCTTTACCATAAGCCCCTCAGAATTGTCCTGGATCATTGCATTGCTGCTAGTAGAGAAGTCCATTATGTTCGATTTTTACCACATTGTATCCGTCTTTGTGTATAAGGTGCTCTTGGTTCTGTTCCTTTCACTCTGCATCAATTCCTGGAGGACATTCCAGTTCACATGGAATTCCTCCAGTTTATTATTCCTTTGACTACAGTAGTATTCCATCACCAACATATACCACAATTTGTTCAGCCATTCCCCAATTGAAGGGCATACCCTCGTTTTCCAGTTTTTTGCCATTACAAAGAAGGCAGCTATGAATATTTTTGTACAAGTCTTTTTCATTATGATCTCTTTGGGGTATAAACCCAGCAGTGGTATGGCTGGATCAAAGGGCAGGCAGTCTTTTAGTGCCCTTTGGGCATAGTTCCAAATTGCCATCCAGAATGGTTGGATCAATTCACAACTCCTTCAGCAATGCATTAATGTCCCAATTTTGCCACATCCCCTCCAACATTTATTACTTTCCTTTGCTGTCATGTTAGCCAATCTGCTAGGTGTGAGGTGGTACCTCAGAGTTGTTTTGATTTGCATTTCTCTAATTATAAGGGATTTAGAACACTTTTTCATGTGTTTATTGATAGCTTTGATTTCTTTATCTGAAAATTGCCTATTCATGTCCCTTGCCCATTTATCAGTTGGGGAATGGCTTGATTTCTTGTACAATTGATTTAGCTCCTTATATATTTGAGTAACTAGACCTTTGTCAGAGTTTTTTGTTATAAATATTTTCCCCAATTTGTTGTTTCCCTTCTAATTTTGGTTGCATTGGTTTTGTTTGTACAAACTCTTTTTAATTTAATGTAATCAAAATTATTTATTTTACATTTTGTAATTTTTTCTAACACTTGTTTGGTTTTATTAACATTAAAATTTCTGGCAAAGTTGTACAAAATTGTTAGCCTCACTTTCTTTCAGAGTCATTGAAGTCCAGTGACAAGAAAAAAGTCAGGATGACTGGGGATGACCTGGGATGAAATGAATGATGTTGGCATCTTTAATTTCTGACCAAGCTCTAAGAGCACCACAGCACCTGCTTCAGATGCTTTCATGGCCAAGTCTTGGTTATGTTTAATCTGGTTTAGTCCTTCTGCTGAGACTGGCATGTGGCCATTGCATAGGCTACAGCTTCTTAGAGCCCAGCTGAGAGTTGGGTAGACACCAAAGGTGGATGAGCAGTCCTGAAAAGGGCTCAGCAAACCTTCATAGGTGCTAGTCCTCTCAGAACACTCCATACATCCAAAGACAAAATCCTTAAAAGCCTTTAGTGCCCCTTCTATCACTTAAATGGCTTTACGGCAATAACTGGGGGACCCTACTCTCAGGTTGAGAGAAGCCTGGGGTGGACAGCATTGGAGGACAATAATGAAAACTAGAAATCCCCGTTTTCCCCCTTCAGTAGGTCTGAGTCTTGGATCCGAACAATGTGCTCCATGTGGTGGGTGCTACAAAATCTTTGCAGTTCACAGTGGGTCTCTCCATCTAAAGGTATTAGTGACAAGAGGAACATAAGGGCCATAGTCTATTTGATGATACTTTCACCATTATCACTGATCATGGGTGGTGATCATCTATGAGAGAGTAGCTAGGAGGTCCTTACCCTTTTATATTCAGCCTGTTCTGGTGCCAAGGTCAATCCTGAGAATGTTTTGTACCACCATGAATTCAGTGTTCCCTGGTCCATAAGCCAAGATCTAGCCCCATCCTGATGTGGGGGACAGGGAGTAATGTGTGGAATTCCAAATTATTACTCTTTTAGAAGTGTTTTCTCAGGGACTCTGCTCTTGCTTCTCTGGGAACTGGGTAGACAGTTTCACCCTTTTCCTGCTGCCAGAAAGCAATGGATCTCCTAACAAAGCCCACCCCTTTGTCCCAAGGTCCTTCTGAGGGAGAATTGTTCATTGACTACCAGGTACTATCTATGCTAGCAGCAATGTGGAGTTCCAGACCGTAGTAATTAAGGATTCTGCTGGACCTGCCATTGCTGCTGCTTGGGCTAGTGCTTACTCCTCTGAAGCTCAAGTCACTGCTGATTCTGCTGTTGGTGAAGCCCATGATCCTGCCCACAGTGCTGGAATCAAGTTCTGACTTACTTTGCTGAAGGTCCAAGCACGGTCCCCCAAGCTCTGAGTGCTAAGGTCTGATCTCCTTCCCTACCCCAATTCCCATTCTTCCACTGCTTTTAACCAAGGCCTGAGTGCCATCCCCAGTATGTATGGGGATACTCTAGCTGCCACAGGAAAGGAGTTGCTATTTCTGTCAGGGAACATGCCTGGGGCTGTGCTGGGGTCTCTCTCTCTCTCTTTTTTTTCTATTTTACTTGTGTCTTTTAAACATTTTTCAAAATAACATTTTATTTTTTTCCTCAATTACATATAAAAACAATTTTAAACTTTTTTTTTAAAACCCTTACCTTCTGTCTTGGAGTCAATACTGTATATTGGCTCCAAGGCTTAGAAGAGTGATAAAGGTAGGCAATGGGGGTCAAGTGACTTGCCCAGGGTCACAAAGCTAGGAAGTGTAAACTTTTTTTAAACGAGCCAAATCCTCCCCTCTTTTCTCCATCTCTCTTCTTGAGATGGCAAGCAATGTGATAGATTTTACATGTGCAATAATGTAAAACATTTTTCCAAATCATCATTTTGTGGAAGACAATTTGAACAAAAAAAAATGAAGAAAGAAAATGAAATATGTTTCAGTCTGCATTCAGACTCCATCAGTTCTTTCCCTGGAGGTGAATGACATTTTTCACATAAGTCCTCAGGGATCATCTTTGGATCACTGTATTGCTAAAAATAGCTAAGCTATTCACAATTGCTCATCATATAATATTGCCGTTATTTGTGCAGTGTTCTCCTGGTTCTGCTCATTTCATTTTACATCAGTTTATGTAAGTCTTCCAGGTTTACTGGGGTCCACTCTCAATGGGATCATTCCTGGAAGCTCTAGAAAGAATTGTAGTTTATAGGAGTTAGAGCAGAAGCTCTTTCCTTTAAACAGATGACACTCCATTTTCAGTGAATCAATTCATTTCCATTTGACATATTTGTCTATATCCTCAATATTGGAAGTCTTTGGGTTCCTGCCCAGTCCCACTTCAGGTGCTCTGTTTCCATTCTGGGCTGAACACTGTTTCTTACCTCCCTTCCCATCTCCATTTCTGCTGAAGGTAACACAACACAACGACTCCCTTTGGAACCACCATCCTTTTCCTAACAGTCATTGGTCAGGGACCATCAGACTTGCCATTGTTCCCCAAAGTTCACTGTGTCTAGCCAATTGCCTTGCTGATTGCCTGCCAGACCCTTTTTGGTACTTTCTGGCCTTTCCATTGGTCATGAAGGCAAACCTTCTTAGATGTGTTGTCTTCTCCGACTAGAATGTAGAGCTTCTCCTCCAACAACTCCTCGAGGGCAGGGACTTCTGTGTTTCTATTTGTATCCATAGTATTTAGTAAGCCACTTAATATCTATGAATATCTAATCTTCTGTTTCATTCCATTGACATTTTTGTTGTCTGTAGGGTTTTAAATCCTTGTCCCAGGATTCAGAGCCCTTCACAGTCTGGTTCTATGTCCTCTTCCTAGCACAGTGTTGAAATGATGTAGTAGTGTCATGTAACTTTGGGGGTTGGGGAGACTGGGCTGGGGAGTGAGGGTATCTGGGAGTGGGGAATAGCTTCCATATTCTTGCCCTACTCTCCTGTACTCTGGGACTGCTTACAGAGCTGATGGGGACAGAAACCTCTTCCTTTCCCTCTGCTCCACCTTTTTCTTCTGTCTCCTGTTTGAGATGTTTGAGGTGGGGAGAGATCACTGGGTGAAGCTACTTTTTTTTTTTTAACCCTTATCTTTTGTCTTAGAATCAATTCTGTATGTTCAGGCACAAGAGTGGTAACAGCCTGACAATGGGGGTCACACAGCTAGGAAGTGTCTGAGCTAGATTTGAACCTAGGACCTCTCATCTCTAGGCCTGGCTTTCAATCCACTGAATTACCTACCTCTCCATGAAGCTACTTCTTTACAATGTTATTGTTCAAAACTCTTTAGGGTTATTTTACTATGTTTTAATCATTTGGTCTCAAAAATGTCAAGAAATCATCCAGATGGGGGTGAGGGACTGAGAGGACAAGATTTTAATAGTCCTCGTCATTTAGCATATTTTGGTTTCTTTTTTCACAATTTTGAATCCAGCCAATGCCCTTCCAGATCCTCAAGCTTAGAGTAGACAATGGGGATCCTGAAATCCAGTGTGTCCATCCACCAGTACATACTTTCACCAACAAAATACTTTGGCAAAGCTCTTGACGCCTGGTGGTTGGAGACTAGTGGCCCAATTATAACTACACTCCTTAGTTGGGTACTTCACTTAGAGTCTGTTTTCCTACAGATTGCAGGAATGATGGAAATAAGCCAAGTGTGGGCAGGAAATTCATCTGCAGTGCTGGGGACATCCACCCACCCATACCACCTATTACAATGGTTAAAAACTCACATTTCTCCAGAGCTGTGAGATTTACAAAACATTTTCTTCACAAACGAGTCTTTATTTCACATTACACTGCTTCACCTTCACTTACTTGAAGTCTAAGGTACCAGCTGAGGTTCTCACAGTCCTCTATTTGCATTCCTTGCTTCCAGCCCTTAATGCCTTTTCCTAATAATAATAATAAATAGCCTACACTTATATAATACTTATTATGTGATAGCTGGTACCCAGGAGATGTTAATCTGACTTTTTCATCTTATAGATGGGGAAACTGAGGTTCAGAGGAATTAGGAGACTTGTCCAAAGTCACACAGCTAACTAAGCCCAGTGCTCTTTTGAGTATGCCACAGACAATAGTCCTTTGGGATGTAACTTGATCTAATCCACAGCCCTCCCTCTTAGGTCATTTGGACGAGATGAGACTTTTCCCACCAACTGACGATGCATTTATCCATGAGTTTCCAAGGGGACAGTCAGTTGAATTCTATCCTTAGATAGCTGATCCAAAGTGAGAAATCTGTCTAATGATCTATGGTACTTAGTACATTACTTGGCACTAATTAGTTCCTTAACAAATACTGTAAAAATAATTATTCATCACCACTCTTACATCCTGGTATCCAGAGTAAGCTGGGTGAACAATTTCAAAAGGCTCAGGTTGAAACAGGCTCCCCACCTCCAGTTAGAAAGCTATGGACTCAACAATGCTGATTGAAAGCTCTTTCTTGCTCTTCTTTTTCTTGGAGACCTAACTAATAGGGGAAATCATTTCACTTGACTATATATAATTGTAATGAGTTTTGTTTTTCTTGTCCTCTCCATAGAAAATGGTGATGAGAAAAAAATTCAGAACGAAAAATAACACAATACTGAATTTAGAAATAAAAAATCATTAAAACACAGAATAGGCTAGGTGAGGACAGAAAAGAGTTAAGAGATCAGATGAGTAAAATCAGACTATGTACAGCTTTCAATATAGGGAAAATATTAAATATTTCCTGTGTAGTTATAAGCACTTGGCATTTGCTTTATTTCTGACAAAAAGAAAAAGAGGACAGATTAACATTAACTTTTTGGTTTCTTTTAAAAGGTAAACAGTTGCTTTTTATTTGATTAACATAAATATTGGCTCACTTTAGTCTCAAAACAACCCTGAGACATAGGTGCTATTTTATCCTCATTTTACAGACATGGATTCTGGAGGCAGATTAAAGGAATTGCTATAAGGGTTACACAGTTCATATGGGTTGGAAACTGGATTTGAATTCAGGTCTTCCTAACTACAGGTCCAACAGTCCATTCACTGTGACACCTAGCTGTTTCATTTGACCACTTATGGGAATGGTTTTTGGTTTTATATGGTGTACTCTTTTGGCTCTCCCTTCTTTTTCTCCTCTTCAGACTTAAAACAGACCCAATCTACCCACCAGAGGTCTCTGCAGTTCTTATTTTACATCTTCAATACCCTTTGAAGAGGAAGTTCTGAAGGAACATTTATTTCTTCTCCCCATCAGAATACTAGAATTAGGGGGTAGCTGGGTAGCTCAGTGGATTGAGAGTCAGGCCTAGAGATGGGTGGTCCTAGGTTCAAGTCCAGCCTCAGACACTTCCCAGCTGTGTGACCCTGGGCAAGTCACTTGACCCCCATTGCCCACCATTACCATTCTTCCACCAAGGAGCCAATACACAGAAATTAAGGGTTTAAAAAAAATAATACTAGCATTATATCATCCTATAGCTCTTTCTAATTGCTCAAGTAAATTTACCCCTCTATGTTTCTCTGGATTTTTGTATTTGTATTTCAGTTTGTATTTCAACTTTGGTATTTTCATCAGAGATACTTTAAAATTATTTATTCCATTAATGATCCATTTTTTAACCTTGCTGGATAATATTCAACTTTTGCATGGTGAGTTATTGTTGGTTGTAAGCCCATCACTTTTGCCTTTTGGAATATTGTATTTCAAGATCTCTTCTCATTTACAGTAAAAGTTGATCCTAACTGTAGTTCCTTGATACTTTAATGGTTTCTTTCTGGATAGTTATAGTACTTTTTCTTTGAGGGAGATTTAGATTTTGACCATGACATTGCTGGTACTTTCCTTCTGAAACTTTTTCAGGAGATTATTGGTGGATTCTTTCTGTCTGTATATTATTTTCTGGGATATATTGGAGTATTCATGGAGGACTAGCACCTCTGTAGTGAGGGCTTACTAAGCTCTTTTCAGGGATGCTCATCCACCTTTCTACCTTTCACCCAGCTCTCACCTGTGAGTCCAAGAAGTTGTAGCATGGACAGCAGTCACACCCCATGAAAACTGTCTCCCCGACAAGCTAAATCAGGTAGAAGGTAACCAATAGGTCTGAAACGATGAGTTCGGGGCCATTGGAATGGTTAGATGGAAACAATTTGTTCCAACAGTGATGAAGGCAGTTGAAGTAGGCGCTATAGAACCCTTAGAGCTCGGTCAGACATTGCAGATGCTATGGTCCTCTACTGCAATCTGGTCCATAGCCAGTCATTCTGACTTTTATCTTGGCACTAGACTTCAATGACTCTGGAAGAGAGAGTGAAACTGATGACTGTGCAACTCTGCCTCCCTTAAATCCAATTATTGTTCAAGTCAAGACACCAACCCCATGATGTCATTGGTCTTCTTCAAAAAATGAAGGACAAATAACAATAACATTACTTTCTGGTTCTAATAGACCTGGGCAGTTTTCATTTATGATTTCTGTAGTGGGCACTTCTTGGCATTGTGGTGGTCAGTCCACTATTAGGGAGCTTTAAGGGTCTTACCCTGGTGTCTTTTCAGGTGAAGCCTCTGCTCTTGCTGCCTTTGGACACAGAACCTTTCAGACTGCATGTACCCTACATCTGGCCCTGATGGTACTCACTCTATCTGAAGAACCATCTTTCCTATTGCTCATGGACCTCTTGCTGATTTTTTATGTACTGTTCTGTGGTATAAGAAACCATCTGCTGTAGTTTCTCATTAGATTTTTTTGATCATTACTATCTGCTGAACTTCAGGGATTTGCTGGAGTAGGTATGTGTGAGTGGGCAGCCTGCCTCCTAGTCAGGAAACCATCTTGGCAGAAGTCCTTAACACTTTGTTTTTTAAGAAATTGCCCTTCATAAAATACTGATGTTTGGTTTGAATTTGGTGGAAATTAAGTTGATCTTATTTCTATTAGTAAAAAAATGCAAACTTCTAACCTCCACATTTGTAGCCCATGACAATCTGACTCCAGCTTATCTTTCCAGAGTTATTTCATATATTTTACATTCTAGCTAAATAGTCTTACTCATTGTACTCCAAATTCAGAATTCCTTCTTCTTTTTCTGGACCTTAATATTTTTCCCCATGCCTGGAACTGGTTCCTTCCTGGGTACTTAGAATCCTTGGTTTCTTTCCAGGTTCAGTTTGGGTACCACCACCACCTGAATGAATCCTGTTCTGGTTCCTCCAAGTTATTAGGTCTCTCTAGTTAAGAGCTTAGATGGTTAAAATGGGACTCGAGAGGAAGGGATGAACTGGGAAAGCAGAATTTATACACATAAGAAAACACAAGATAATTTAAGGAACTAGTCTTCAAGTTTTTATATGTATATAGTCTCTCTGCTTTGTAGTCCATCTTTCATATAATTTCCCAAGCAATCTTCCTAATGTATTGAACTAATCATGTTATACCTCTAATCAAATATTTTCAATGGTTTCTCATTGCCATCGGAATAAAGTATTAAAAAATTACTGATTCTGGCCTTTAAAGTGTTCTACAATCTGGCTTCAATCTACTTTTCTAATGCTATTTCATAATAATTCTCTTCATTTATTCTGCCTTTGGCAGATGTGGTGGTCCATACCTGTAGATCCTGATGCTAGGAGACTGTGCCTAGTGGATTGCTTGAGCTGGGGTGTTTTAAGCTTCTGTAGGGAGGTCAATTGAGAGGCCATGCTAAATCTGGTACCAATATGTGAGCCCCCAAGAGAAGGGTACTAGTAGGCTGCCTAGGGAGGAGCCTAGGTAGGAAAAGGAGGTCAACGCCTCCATGTAGATCAGTCAGCAGTAGGAAGAAACCCAAGTGGCTAATAAACTTCCAAGATAGAGATACCCAGTCCTACCCCCTCACCCCCTCAAAAAATTATTCTGCTTTCCAGACAAACAAAACTAGTCTTTCAGCCTTGCTCCTAGCCTACCTTTTCCTTTCTGTGTGCCTGGAATAGGGTCTAACCCCATTTCAGTTCCATTCATCAAAGTCCTTTCAAGACCCAATTTAGGCACTATGTTCCTCATGAATACTTTGTTCTCTATCTAGTCTTCCCACTTCAAGTCAAAGACATTTCCCCCCTTTCCAGTTTATCATAACACTTTGCCAGGACTTTTCATTTATACATTCCTTAGGATAAGTTATTTGTATATATGCCTATCGCCAGTTAGATTGTAAACATCTTAACAGCAAGGTGGATATTCATCTTTGTATCCCCAGAGCCTCAGTTTGATCATGTCTAAGGTTCTTCTCAGCTGGGGTCCTTTCATCCTTTAAATAATGAAGTTCCAAAGAGAAAGAAGGGGCTAGATATCTGCTCAGGTAGTAGACTCTTTCCAGGAAAGTATCCTTCTTCTCCAACAGCTATAGATAAACTGAGTCCCTGTAGAATAGGCAGGATCTTTAATGCCTAGACAATGTGCTTCCCTTTCAGCTCTATTCAATTTGGATCAATTCATGCAAAGCTTTTCAATTTCATGTAATCAAAACTGTTTTCTCTTCTGGAATTTTCTCTTGCTTGTTTAGTTGAGAATTCTTCTCCTAGACAAAGCTGTGAAAAGTATCTGATCTGGTTTTCTTCTAATCAGAAAAAAAATGACACAGCCTTTCATGTTCGGGTGGCATATTTTGTGTGATGGTAGTTAAAACCCAATATCTGCCAAACTGCTTTTCAGTTTTTCCAGCAGTTCTTATCAGAGAAGGAGTTTTTCCCTAAGTAATTTATACTCTCTGGTTATGTCAAGTTCATTTGTTTCTGACTTCTCTGTTTCATAATATACTGTTTTTTAAACAAGTACCAAATAGTTTTGAAGATGACTGCTTTGTAATATTATTAAAAAGATGCTGGAGCTGCATCCCTTTTACTCCCTCTTTTTTCATTATTTCTCTTGTTCCTGCCCTTTTGTTCCTCCAAATGAATTTTGTTATTATTTTGTCTGGCTCTATAATGTATTCCTTTTGTAGTTTAATTGGTTTAGCACTATATCTGTAAGTAAATTTAAGTAGTATTGTCATTTTTATTATATTGGAGTGGCTCATCCAAGAGCCATGAATATCTCTCCAACTGTTTAATTCATTCTTTCTTTAACCAGCATTATTATTGTATCTACAAAAGTTTTGAGAGTAATTCAGATCAACTCAACAAATATTTATTAATCCCTGAATAAGAGCTAGGGCATTTTTAGGAGGTCTGGACCTATGATTTTAATAGGTTTGGGAATTTCTGTTAAAAAAATTTCTTCTTTTAATGCAGATAGGCAATGGTCTATAGCAGGGGTTGGCAACGTATGGCTCTCAAGCCATATCTGGCTCCACCTCCCAACCAGCCAGTCTGGGAAGAGCCCCAGGATGTGCCCCAGGGGGCCCTTCAGCCCCCACCCCATATTCCAGCACCTTCCTCCTTCCGCAGGCGTTTATGGCTCTTACGGCCAAAAAGGTTGCCAACTGTTGGTCTATAGCTTATTCCACTCAAATCTCTTTCATGTAAAGAATAATCTGGAATAATGGTGGGGAAAAGGTGAAAGCAGGCAAGCAATCAAATCAAAAATAGGAGGGCAGTTAGAGTGGTGGGATGCAGCAGAAAGCAGATTAAATTCTGTGAAAAGTGACAGTCCTTTCAACTCCACAACCTGAGATTGCACTTTGAAAGTCAAATTTCTTTCTAAAACAGAGGACTGCCAATTTTTCATATATAAGGACCTTTTTTTTAACTTAAAAAACTTCATAGTCCTTTTTTGTTGGAGCTAAATGATTTTTTAAAAGACAATATTTGATGCGACATGGATTTGGGGGTCCCTTACAATAACTCTGCCTCTCCCAGATTGGAAGTCATTAATCACTGTAAGCTTTGCTGGTACCCTATCAAAGTTGCCTAGGTTTCTTGAGTATGGATGATCAAATTGGTTGTAATTCTAGGCACTGAGGATAGACCCTAGAAATTTCTCTCTATATATCCTTTTTACTCACATTCCTATCCCTTCCCTTTTTCTACTTAAAATGATTTCTCTGTTAAGGTATTTAATTTCTTTATAATTTTCTTTATATGATATCTATATAATTTCCTCCCATTAGACTGTCAGCTCCCAGAGAGTTGGCACTGTTTTTTCACCTTTCTTTGGGTCTCCAGTGCTTGGCACAATGCCTAGCACTATATTAAATGCTTATTGACTGACTGACTTAATCACACTAAAGCCCTGACATATATCCCATAAAATAAAATCATGTACAGGATTCTTATATATAAAGAGCTTTATGAATTGGGTTGGAGAAGGTAGAGGAGAATAAGAGAGGCACATGTGGGGAAGAGTTGGCATCAGCTGCATTCCCTAGTCTACAGAGTCTCTTAGTGTGTTCTGACATCCTCCCCAATGAAGCCGATCAGTAACTCTCTACTTGGGCAGCGACACAAATGTGCCTGTGCCTGAAGGGGAAGATCTTGCAATGGGATAGGGGTTCTGCAAGACTCCCTTCTGGACAGAAACCAAAATCACATATTCATCCTGCCTAAGGAACATCCTAAGAAAGTGGCATTAGCAGCAGCCTGGAATTTCTCTGATCCTGAATTTTCTCATGGCCATATCTGGGTACTTAGGAAGGGAAATCCCAAGTACTGGAGAAGCCAGCTGTGGGCTATCTCAGAGGCAGAATAGAAATGTCTTGAGGCCACGAATCCTGAGAGCACCTGTCTGGTTCTCCACCACAGCTTTTTGGAGACCCTCAGTGTCCCTTCTAGCTCCAATTCCAGTCTTGCTCCAACATCCTGGGCTCCACGGTGATGAGATGGGGTATATATCTCAGCTAAATTTTTGCAGATCTGGAAAAGACCGAGGAGAGTCATGGGACTCAGTTTCTTTGCAAATGAGGTCTCTCTCTCCAAGTTGGTCACTGCCACTTCCTTTCTCTGTTCCCAAATCTGTTCCTAGACTCAAGGTAATATTGCTTTCCTCCCCTTCCCTTCTGTACCTTTGTCCTTCACCCTTGGGGGCCCTCCCCGGTCCCTTCCCAAGGAAGTCTCCATCCCTATCTAAAAGAAACCAGAGTAACTTTCCAGGTAGATCAAAGGCCTTTTGTGTCCCACCTCCCCCACCCCCACGCTTACAACGCCAGACTGTGTTCTTGACCTTTGGAAATCCATTGTCGGGACCATTGCCATCCACATAGTACATGAATCGGAGCTCTGGGGGGTAATTGCTTCGAGCCAGGCCAGTCACCAAGGGTATGGTGTGGCCCTCTGAGCCAGGGGCCTCACTTAATGCTTGTAACATTTGGTACTTGCACCAGGGGTCCTGAAGGAAGTGGGGGGTGATAAATAACACACAGCAGTGGCTGCTGCCCATCGCCTGGCACAGTTCCGACACGATGGCACCGCCTGGGGTTGCGTCTCGAAGATTCAGGAAGCATCGAAGTGCATCAGGCTCATTCTCCAGATAGGAAACCAGCTCCTGGGCAGGTATCAGGTCTTCCTCACTGTGGCACACACACACGTCATAAGTCTTGCTCCAGCGAGAGCCACTGCTCCTGCTGTCTGTGTCTGCTAGTTTTGGGGTGGGAGCACTGGTAGACTCCTGACTTGGAGGTAGAGAACTGCTTTGGGAAGGTAGCTCGGAGACATCGTTAGTGTGGCTTTCTGACCGTGCATGGTGTTTCTTGGGTTTATGCAGAATCTGCCGGAACCAGCCTGAGAGAGTGAGAGAGCAGAGCGATAGGGAATGAGGGTAATCTTGACAGTAGAAGAGGGAGTATTTGCATTAAAAGGATGGAACAAAGGGAAGGACGGAGCTGGCTCTTGTTTGGTCCCAGGAAAGCTTGGGTCATCACTGGGAAAAGGAAGAAAGAGAAATGAGAGAAGGCAGCTTGCTAGGTTTAGTTAGACACAGCCCAGCAAGGCCAAAGGAGTTTGGAACAGTAGGAATCTAGGGCTTCTCTGAGCTAGATCCTTTCTTCTCAGAGGGGAATGAGGATAGTTGGGACAAGCATTGAAATGGAAAGAGACAAGTCTCTGTGCCCTGGGCATTATAGAACCAGGAAAAAAATCTTAGAAAAGAAATTGGGTGGATAATCTGGGCAACTTTTTTTTTTCCAGGAGGTATGAAGTCTTTATTATATAATACACTTCTCTTTCTTCCTGTAGGATTCATAGAATTATAAGATTTAACTTTGGAGGAAGAAGTTGTGAGGTTAGAGGTCATCTAATCCAAATCCTTCATTTTACAAACAGGGAAACCAAAACCCAAATAGTCACACAGCAAATTAGTGGCAAAGTCAAAACTAGAAAGCAGATCTTTCTGACTCCTAGTTCAGAGTTTTGGGGTGGGAGCACTGGTAGAATCCTGACTCTAGTTGTGCCTTATTTCCTAACTTCCCTGAGATTTCTGTCCAGGAGGCTCCCCACCCCCCCAAAACCCCTCCCCGCCCCAGATATGAGAACTATATATGGATAATAAGGAAGGAGCCCATACCCAGCCCTTACCTTGAAAAAAGAGCCAAATCCTAAAATAGTTGATTTACTCACCAGCCATCCTGTTGAAGTCTCCTGCTCTGGGAGCAGGGAAATGAAGGTGAGGTGGTTAATGCCGCTTGACTTGAGCTCAAAGCTGATCTGGGGGAGGCAGAGCACTGATGGGACAGGGGAAGCCTCAGTCTGGATCAGGTGTCATGGAACAGCCATCCTGTGAGGGATAGTCTCAGCTGCCATCATGCCATCACAGGACAGTCCCTGGGCCTCAGAGAGTGAGCTGGCTGCTAAATTTAGGACCCTTTCTGTCCTAATGACCCATAGGATTTCTGTCTCATGAATTTCCATAGGACTGGTCCACAGTTACTAGAATTCATTTTTCATTAAACTCAGATCAGTATAGCAAAGTCCAAGTCCTTAAGGTGCAGGGGCTAATAAACTCAGCATGCTCTAGTTGGTCATGATGGCCACAAGTCCTAAAACATTGTCGTGAGACAATCTGGACTGCCTAAGCCCGTTAAGGATGGATGCTGAATGAAACAGGGCTAGAAGATGGCTGTAGAGATTGGTAGGTCAATCAACAGACTTTTTTTAAACCCTTCCTTCTATCTTAGGATGAATACTAAGTATTGGTTCCAAGAGAGAAGAGTAGTAAGTACTAGGCAAAGTGACTTGTCCAGAGTCATACAGCTAGGAAATATTTGATGTCGGATTTGAACTCAGGACCTCCTGTCTTTAGGCCTGGCTTTCTATCCACTGAGCAACTTAGCTGCTCCAGTCAACAGGAATTTTAAAAGAGCCCATTATGTGATAGGCACTGGGTATACAAAGACAAAAATGAAATAGCCCTTGTCTTTAAAGAGCTTACAGTCTATTGCAGGGGTCGGCAACCTTTTTGGCCATGAGAGCCATGAATGCCACATTTTTTAAAATGTAATTTCGTGAGAGCCGTACAGTGCTCACAGTGCGCGCTCCTGTAACAGAGCCTGAAAAAAAAAATTGACTTTATGGCTCCTGCAGAAAGAGCCGTATCTGGCCCTCAAAAGAGCCAGATATGGCTCGAGAGCCATACGTTGCCGACCCCTGCTCCATTGGGCAAGATAATATGTAGACATCTACAAGTATACAAAATAAATACAAGGTAATTTTCAGAGGAAGACTCAGATAGAAGGTGATGCTTTGAAAGGAATAAGTGATTCTAAGAGAAATAAGGGAGAGCTTCCTGGTTAAGATGGCGGCAGAGTAAAAAGCAGCTGCTTAACCTCTCCTAACCAAAAACAGCTACCTGGGGTCACCAGGGCCTGTTCCTGAGAGCAGCAATACTTAAGACCCCAAGAGACTAAAGAATGCACGAGGACTTTGAACACAGACCCTGAGCGCTGGCACAAGTGCGGGCTCAGACGCAAGCTCAGACACGGATCCTGAGCACAGGCATGGACCTTGAGTGGGGGCCCAGTGCAGAGGGGTGCACGACTGTGGAAGCAGCGCCCTGAGACTGTTAAAGGAGCCTCGGGCAGAGGAACAAGCAAGGGGACCACTAGGAGGCGCGACCCCGAGAACAACTAGATCTGAGACATCAGGAGCCTAAAGAGCTCAGACAGACCCTGAGTGTGAGGATAAACCTGAGAGGGTGCAGGGCTAACAATGGCAAGCCAGAGACAAGAACCCCAAAAGAGAAAGATCATCAAGAAGAAATCTGTTACACTTGACAACTTTTACTCAGATAAAATCCAGACAACAGAGCAAACAGCAGAGGAGAACAAACAAGTAATCATATCCAAACCTTCCCAAAATAATGAAAACTGGCCACAAGCTATTGAAGAGTTCAAATCTGAGATGATGAGAAAGATGGAAGAGATTTGGCGAGAGAAGTGGGAAATAGCTCAAAAGGAAATTAACAGGTTAGAAGACAGAAACTCCAAATTGGAGAAAGATGCCCAAAAATCAAATGAAATGGTAAGCAAATTGGAAACCAAAATCTGGCAAGAAAATAACAGTTTAAAAGGCAGAATTTCACAACTGGAAAGTGAGGCAAGTAAATTGAAGACCAGAAATGACCAGATTGAAAAGGAAAACCAAAAGATTATAGTTGAAAATCAGTCCCTAAAGGCTAGAATTGAGCAATTAGAAGCTAATGATCTCTCAAGACAGCAAGAACAAATAAAACAAAGTCAAAAAGACTGATAAAATAGAAGGAAACATGAAATATCTCAATGAGAAAGTGACAGACCAAGAAAACAAGTCTAGAAGAGACAATGTGAGAATCATTGGTCTTCCTGAAAAAGCAGAAATTAATAGAAATCTGGACTCCATACTAAAAGAAATTATTCAGCAAAATTGCCCTGAAGTTCTACAACGAAAGGGCAATATAGACATTGAAAGGATCCATAGATCACCCTCTACACTAGGCCCAGAAAAGACAACCCCCAGGAATATAATAGCCAAATTCAAGAGCTTCCAAGTAAAAGAAAAAAATCTTACAAGAAGCCAGAAAGAGACAATTCAGATATCAAGGAGCACCAATCAGGATCACATAGAATCTGGCAGCCTCCATGCTAAAAGACTGCAAGGCTTGGAATATGATATTCAGAAAGGCAAGAGAACTGGGTCTACAATCAAGGATCACCTACCCATCAAAACTAACTATATACTTCCAGGGGAAAGTTTGGGCATTCAACAAGATAGAAGATTTCCAAGTATTTACATAGAAAAGACCAGGACTAAATGGAAAGTTCAATATCCAACCACAAAAATCAAGAGAAACATGAAAAGGTAAATAAGAAACAGAGGGGAAAGAAAGAAAACTCGTATTTTTTAAATTTGCCTCTTTAAGGGCTTCAATATGATCTAATTATTTGTATTCCTACGTGGAGAAATGTTATGTATAATTCTCTGTAAGGAACTCTATTCACTATTATAGTATTCACTATTATAGTAATTAGAAGAATTATTCATAGGGAGAGGTTGGAATACTAAATGGTCTAAGATGATATGGGAGTGGGAAAGAGGGGGGTGAATAGTAGAGGACACCAAGAGAAACTTGAATGAAT
This sequence comes from Gracilinanus agilis, assembly GCF_016433145.1. Taxonomy (NCBI): domain Eukaryota; kingdom Metazoa; phylum Chordata; class Mammalia; order Didelphimorphia; family Didelphidae; genus Gracilinanus; species Gracilinanus agilis. The sequence goes on from NC_058132.1 coordinate 162,809,791, forward strand.
AAGAAAAATAGGACATTCTATTACACACAAAGAGGGCATGGGAAGGGGAAGGGATGAATACTATTATAAGAAGGAGAGGAAGAGAGCATTAAGAGGTAATATTTAAACCTTACTCTCAGTGTAATTAACCCTGAGAGGGAAGAGTAGCTATATTATCCATTGGGATATAAAACTCTATCTAACTCTACTGAGAAAGTCAGAAGGGATAAACAAAGGGAAGCAGGGGAGTGGAGAGGTCATAAAAGGGAGGGGAGAAGAGGGGGGGGGAGGGAATTCATTAGGCCTTAAAAATAAAAAGAGGGGAATAATAAGGGAGGGGGTAGAAAGGGAAGTAAATCAAGGGAGGGGGCAAGGGTTACTGGCATAAAGCAAACCATTGGTTTAAAAGGAAATAGTGTAAGAAGAAGGGGTAGAACTAGGAGAGGATACCAAAATGTCTGCGAATACACAACTGATAATTATAACTCTGAATGTGAATGGGATGAACTCGCCCATAAAAAGGAAGCAAATAGCAGAGTGGATTAGAAACCAAAATCATACCATATGTTGTCTACAAGAAACACATATGAGGCAGGTGGACATACACCAGTTTAAGGTAAAGGGCTTGAGCAAAATCCTTTGGGCCTCAAATGAGAAAAAGAAGGCAGGAATGGCAATTATGATTTCTGACAAAGCCAAAATAAAAATAGATATGATTAAAAAAGAAGGGAAGATTTGGAATAACAAAAGATCAAGAATATCAAGGGAAATAATGAAAAAAAATGTGAAGGAAGGGGGCCTAGCAGTACCAGATATTAAACTATACTATAAAGCAGCAGTAATCAAAACAATATGGTACTGGCTAAGAGATAGAGAGGAGGATCAGTGGAATAGACTTGGGGTAAATGACATCAGCAAGACAGTGTATGATAAACCCAAAGAGCCCAACTTTTGGGACATGAATCCACTATTTGACAAAAACTGCTGGGAAATTTGGAAAACAATATGGGAGAGATTAGGTCTAGATCAACATCTCACACCCTACACCAAGATAAATTCAGAATGGGTGAATGACTTGAATATAAAGAGGGAAACTATAAATAAGTTAAGTGAACACAGAATAGTATACTTGTCAGACCTCTGGGAAAGGAAAGACTTTAAAACCAAGCAAGAGTTAGAGAAAATTACAAAATGTAAATTAAATGGTTTTGATTATATTAAACTAAAAAGCTTTTGTACAAACAAAAACAATGTAGTCAAAATCAGAAGGGAAACAACAAATTGGGAAAAAATCTTTATAATGAAAAACTCTGACAGGGGGCTAATTACTCAAATATACAAAGAGTTAAAGCAATTGTATAAAAAATCAAGCCATACCTCAATTGATAAATGGGCAAGAGACATGAATAGGCAATTTTCAGGTAAAGAAATCAAAAGTATCAATAAGTACATGAGAAAGTGTTCCAAATCTTTAATAATTAGAGAAATGCAAATCAAAACAACTCTAAGGTATCACCTCACACCTAGCAGATTGGCTAAAATGAAAGAAGGGGAGAGTAATGAATGTTGGAGGGGATGTGGCAAAATTGGGACATTAATGCATTGCTGGTGGAGTTGTGAACTGATCCAGCCATTCTGGCTGGCAATTTGGAATCATGCTCAAGGGGCTATAAAAGAATGCCTGCCTTTTGATCCATCCATACCATTGTTGGGTTTGTACCCCAAAGAGATCATAGATAAACAGACTTGTACAAAAATATTTATAGCTGCGCTTTTTGTGGTGGCAACAAACTGGAAAAGGAGGGTATGTCCTTCAATTGGGGAATGGCTGAACAAACTGTGATATATGCGGGTGATGGAATACTATTGTGCTAAAAGGAATAATAAACTGGAGGAGTTCCAGGCGAACTGGAGAGACCTCCAGGAACTGATGCAGAGCGAAAGGAGCAGAGCCAGAAGAACACTGTACACAGAGACTGATATACTGTGGTAAAATCGAATGTAATGGGCTTCTGTACCAGCAGCAATGCAATGACCCAGGACACCTCTGAGGGATGTATGGTAAAGAACACTACCTACATTCAGAGGAAGAACTGCAGGAGAGGAAACATATTAGAAAAGCAACTGCTTGAACGCATGGGTCGGGGTGGACATGATTGGGGATGTGGACTCGAAACTACCACACCAATGCAACCACCAACAATTTGGAAATAGGTCTTGATCAAGGACACATGATAAAACCAGTGGAAATGTGCGTTGGCCATGGGTGAGGGGAATGCGGGGGGTGAAGGGGAAAGTAGGAGCACGAATCATGTAACCATGTTAAAAATGATTATTAATAAATGTTTAAATTAAAAAAAAAAGAAGGGAAGGTCATTACATCCTGATTAAAGTCAGTATAGACAATGAGGAAATAACACTGCTCAATATGTATGCACCAAATGGCATAGCAACCAGATGCGTAAAGGAGAAACTGGCAGATCTCAAGAAGGAAATAGACAGTAAAATCATACTAGTGGGAGATCTAAATATTCCTCTTTCAGATCTAGATAAATCAAACCAAAAAATAAATAAGAAAGAGGTAAGAGAGATGAATGAAGTCTTAGAAAAATTAGATTTAATAGATATGTGGAGAAAAATAAATAGGGACAAAAAGGAATACATCTTTTTTTCAGATTTCACAAAGATTGACCATGTAATAGGGCATAGAAACATTGCAAACAAATGCAAAAGAGCAGAAATAATAAATGTAACCTTCTCAGATCATAATGCAATAAAAATAATAATTAGTAAGGGCACCTGGACAAGCAAATCAAAAACTAATTCGAAATTAAATAATATGATTCTCCAAAACCAGCTAGTCAAAGAAGAAATCATAGAAACAATCAACCATTTCATTGAAGAGAATGACAATGATGAGACATCCTACCAAACTATGTGGGATGCGGCCAAGGCAGTATTCAGGGGGAAATTTATATCCTTGAGTGCATATATTAACAAATTAAGGAGGGCAGAGATCAATGAATTGGGCATGCAACTCAAAAAATTAGAAAGTGAGCAAAT
>NC_058132.1:162817828-162831188 GCF_016433145.1 Gracilinanus agilis
TAGTCAAAATCAGAAGGGAAACAACAAATTGGGAAAAAATCTTTATAACGAAAAACTCTGACAGGGGTCTAATCACTCAAATATACAAGGAGTTAAAGCAATTGTATAAAACATCAAGCCATTCCCCAATTGATAAATGGGCAAGAGACATGAATAGGCAATTTTCAGGTAAAGAAATCAAAAGTATCAATAAGCACATGAGAAAGTGTTCCAAATCTCTAATAATTAGAGAAATGCAAATCAAAACAACTCTGAGGTATCACCTCACACCTAGCAGATTGGCTAAAATTAAAGAAGGGGAGAGTAATGAATGTTGGAGGGGATGTGGCAAAATTGGGACATTAATGCATTGCTGGTGGAGTTGTGAACTGATCCAATCATTCTGGCTGGCAATTTGGAACTATGCTCAAAGGGCTATAAAAGAATGCCTGCCCTTTGATCCATCCATACCATTGTCGGGTTTGTACCCCAAAGAGATCATAGATAAACAGACTTGTACGAAAATATTTCGCTTTTTGTGGTGCGCTTTTTGTGGTGGCAAAGAATTGGAAAAGGAGGGAATGTCCTTCAATTGGGGAATGGCTGAACAAATTGTGGTATATGCTGGTGATGGAATACTATTGTGCTCAAAGGAATAATAAACTGGAGGAATTCCATGTGAACTGGAAAGACCTCCAGGAATTGATGCAGAGCGAAAGGAGCAGAGCCAGAAGAACATTGTACACAGAGACTGATATACTGTGGTAAAATAGAATGTAATGGACTTCTGTACTAGCAGCAATGCAATGACCCAGGACAATTCTGAGGGATTTATGGAAAAGAACGCTACCCACATTCAGAAGAAGAACTGTAGGAGTGGAAACACAGAAGAAAAGCAGCTGCCTGAACACATGGGTTGATGAGGACATGATTGGGGTTGTAGATTCTAAACTACCATACCAATGCAACTATCAAGGAAATAGGTCTTGATCAATGACACATGTTAAAACCAGTGGAAATACACATCAGCCATGGTGGGGAGAGCTGGGTGAGGGGAGTGAAGGGGAAAGTAAGAGCATGAATTATGTAACCATGTTAACTTATCTAAAAAATAAATATTAAAAAATGTTTTTTTTAAAAAAAAAGAAATAAGGGAAAGTATCTGCATTAAAAAAAAGAGGGGGGTTGCTGGGTGGATCAATGGAGAACTAGGCCCAGAGATGGGAGGTCTTGGGTTCAAATATGACCTCAGACACTTCCGAGCTATGTGACCTTGGGCAAGTCACTTGACCCCCATTGCCTAGCCCTTACCACTCTTCTGCCTTGTAATCAATATACAATATTGATTCCAAGATGGAAGGGAAGGGTTTAAAAAAAAAAAAAAAGGTAGAGATTTAGTTAAAAAAAATACACGTATCTTTTCCACATCAGAGGGGTTAGGGGTACAGCATCATCTGTGATTTAGAAAATCCAAGTAAAACTTTTTGGTCCTTCCTTCATACCAGAGAAGAAGTCTGATTTTTAATTTTTTTTTTATGAGTTGTTTACAGTATTTTATTGTAAAATCTGGGTTGAATATTTGGTCTTAGGCTATCTGTAGATCAATGTTAAGATATTCCTACATTAGTTCAAGCCTTTGTGGGTCATCTGCTGGCTTCTGTGTTCTTTTTTGCAAACTTTAACTTTTTACTTATTTTAATTAAATTAATATATAATTTTACTTATTTAAAAAAGAAATGTACATTGTGGTATTAAAAGATAAAGCATATTATTGTTATATAATTCTAAATATATATTTTATGCATTTCTGAGTTTCTAAATCTTTTCTCTGTTGTCTGCTCGCTTTTTCTATGTCATCTGCAGCTTTCCCAAATTCCCATTTAATTTCTCTCTCTCTCTTTTTTTAAACCTTTACTTTCTGTCTTAGAATCAATATAGTGTGTTGATTCTAAGGGCCAGCCAATGGGGGTTAAGTGACTTGCCCAGGGTCACCCAGCTAGGAAGTGTCTGAGGCCAAATTTGAATCCAGGACCTCCTGTCTCTAGGCCTGGCTCTCTAACCACTGAACCACCTAGCTGCCCCTCCCATTTAATTTCTTATGCAGATCTGTGACATATGGAACCTGTGATGGAGAAAGTCTCTATGTGGAAGGGATACCGCATTTACAAAATACCTGCTAAGTGTAGAGTACTAGGTTTATTTTGTGGACAGAATGAATGATCCCTGTCCTTAGGCAGTTTTTAATTCCTCTGATGGGATGACACAGGCCCTTAGCTAAGTGAATACAAAATAATACAATGTAACACAAAGTCATTTGAAGAGGTAGGGAATAAATGGATGGGGTGGCTTACCTGTTGTCAGGCGGCTTTTCCTGTGCAGACAAGTGTATGTGGAGGCTGACATGAGACAGGTAGAGGGCTCTAGAGGGAGACAATGAGAGCATTGCTGGAACAGAGAGATCAATATGGAGACTAAGGGCTGAGGGAAGCTTTTTACAGTGGTAAAAATGACATCTCTGTCAAGGCGGAAATTAGATCGCAGTTTTTTTTAGGTGAAAGAGGGTTTGAAGGGAAAAGGGAAGAGGAAGAAGGTGGAATGGGACAGGAGCGGGGCGAAGTGGGCCTCCCAAGCGGGAAGGGGGGGGGGGCGGGGCAGAGAAGATGCAGAAAAGCACATCAGCCCAGCTGGGCAGAGCTCAGGGCTTCCCGTTTCTGACCCAGCACTACAGGTCTGGCTGCCTGCCAGGGACCGCCTTCAGTCTGGTGCTGCCCCTCGCCCGGACTTTCTTTCCAGGTGTCTTCTCTGCCTCCACACCTTAGGAGTCTCGAAGCGGTCTAATTGCAACCCCCTCAGTCCTTCCTTAGGATTTCTTGTGGCTCTCGCCCCCTCCCGCCCTCTCGACGCCTCTTCCCTCGACCCCAGGACTCACCCCGGAGGGGAGGAAGCAGGAGGACACCCGCTTACTCAGGCTGTGATAGTTTCTCTGGCCCCGCCTTTGGCCCAGGAAGGAAGTGAGTGGTCAGAGGAGGGTGGTTTCAGGCAGAAGTGGTTCCAGACGGAAGTAAAGGAGCCGTTGGGCTCCGGAGTCCTTCCCCTCTACTTTTGGAGCTTCCCTTCTGTAGGCTGGGGCAGAAAAGGCAGGTAGGCAACCCAAGTAGGAGACATTTAGCGAAATAAACACGAGCTTGGAACTCAGGTGATCTGTCCCTTAGGCATCTCCATGTAAATTATTGTGTCTGGTTTGGATTTGAACCATGACACTGTCTCCCATCTCAAGCTAACCTGCTCTACTCTTTTATCTTTCCTCTGTCTGTATCTTAGTAGGTCCAAGCGGATGAAAGTCCTCATTCCCTCCTCCTAGATTCTTATCCCTGCTTCTCCCCACATTGTCTTCTATCCTTGGTGTCCTTCTTTATTACAAACTCCCCCGGATCCTTGGATTTTTCCTTAAGTGTTTCTAACATACAATATCCTTGGCAATCCCCTTCCAAAGAGATACCCTCCAACTTTCAGGATGAGTCAGTGGGCATGGCATGTCCTTTACCCCTTCTCCCCCTTTTCCCAGACTTTCTTGCAATCTTTGTCCAAAAATCTCTCCTCCTTTTGGAAGTTTGTGCCATCAGCCCATACTACCCTTTCTTTATTCTAGTTGAACTTATCTACTGACCTCCAGGGAATCCTTTAGTTATTTTAGCACCAGTCTCACAATTTCTTTTTTTGTCCTCAACTTTTATCCTTGGGTTCTTTGAATGGTTCCTCAATTTCCTCGACTGCAATGATTTCCATCCCACAATTCCAGCCAACCCCACAACCATGTTCCCTCCATAATGATTATCATCACTGCATATTACTATACTCTTTTAAGTGCCAGAGATAGAATTATACTTCCAAGGCCAATTTCTAAGTTAGCCATCATATATTGCTACCTCCACTTTACTTATTTTCTCAATCCACCATTCTTGCTATAGAATCTATGACCTTTCTACTTGGCCTACATCCATCCTATGGTCAGGCATTTCAGGGATCCTCTTCTAATCATCTTAGAATACTCTGACCTCCTACCACTTCTAACCAGGGTGAGTAGGAACTGTCTCTGCTATTGAATAATTCTTCTTTGTTGCTTGCCAAATTAGAGCAATGGGTGACTCAGCACAGCAGGGGCTGAGAGCAAAGTAGGGGCAAGGATACCTGAGAGCAAAGCTGTTGGTGGAGTATAATTACAATTCCATATTCTTTGACCTTTTACCAGACTTGGAACCAGCTTCCAAGTTCATTCTCATTCATATGGGGAGATATTCTCAGTATCTATGCTCTAGGAAGAAACTCAACTGAAAAAAAATGTAAGTAATTCTGAGGATTCCCTACCCATTTTTTGTTATGTAGTCTCAGATGGGGCCCTTACTACCACTTATCCATCATTTTACTCCTCTTGACTCTCTGTCCCACTCTGTCTCTTTCAGACCTTTTCTTTACTGCCTTACCTCTGTACTTCCTGCCTCTTAGCAGAGAACTTTACCAAATACTTCACTGAAGAAACCCAAGGCTTCTTCTCAGCTCTACATTGCAAAGTACCTCAACATCATCCCTGACTCATTCCTCTTTTACTCCATTCTCAGGGGAAGAGGTGGCCCTTCTTCTTGCCAATGCCAGTCTATTGAATTATATCTTCAATCCTACTCCCTTAGAGACCACTCTAAATTATCTCTTCTTAATTTTCTGTCCATTAGCTCCTTTTTTGTTGTTCACAAATTTGGAGCTCTCACATCCCTAAAAAGCCTTCACTTAATCCTGCTATCCTCTATCTCACAGCCAAACTCCTGGAGAATATGAGCTATGCTGGGCCTGAAGCCAGGAAGACCTGAGCTCAAAATCAGCTCTGCCAATGCTGAGACTCTGGGCAAGAGGCTTTTGTCTGTCTGCCTCCATTTCCTCAAATGGTTTAGAGATAATAGCACCTACTTGATAGAAGTGTTTAGTACATTGCCTGGCACGCAGTAGGTGCTACAGAAGTGCTTATTCCTTTCCCTTCCTCTCTTGATACCACACAACTCATGCCTGAACTAGGTCCTTCCTGACTCCAGGTCTGATGCTCTTTCTACTATACATTGTCTTTCAGATGAGGAAGTAGATCCCAAAATATTAAGTGACTTGACTGTGACACAGCCGTCAAATAGCAGGAGCTTTGAATCTAGGTTCTCTGAGGTCAGATTCAGTTCCCTTTCTCATATATCACAATGCCACACTTTCTTTTCACTCTCTGAGACTTCTCAGAGTAGCTATCTCTAAGGTGAAGGGGGAATGAGGCCACCAGTGGAACATTTCACTAAAGTCCTCTTACTTTCTAATTCAGGCATTTTTTAGAAAGGCAGTTTCTTTTAATTTTTACTATATGGTCACTTTTACTGGACAAAAGTATTCACTAGCTGAAAATTGAGGTTCTACCAATTATGCGTTTTCCTCAGAGTAATTCACCTGTAAATATTGGCATGTGATCAGTGGGCAGTGTTGGTGGCAGATTTAACTTGTTCTTGTTCTTCAAGCTTTCCTTCCTGCTATCCCTGGCCTGTTCATTAAAGATGGTGGGTTCCTGGCTGGCAGCTGTAGCAATAATAACTGGATCAGGAATCAGGAATTAAGACACAGGAATGTTCTTAAAGAGAAGCTTAGTTCTTGATTTCCTGAAAAGTCTGGTACAGTTAGTGGTTATCAAAGGCATGTCCCTTTGGCTTCAAAGCAGAGGACACAGTGTGTTGGTGGGGAAGGAGTTAATTGGGTTTATTGCTTGGTGAAAAAGATAAAGAACAATGTCAAAAAGTTTCGGCTCAGTCTGTCCCAGAATGCTCAGACACTCCTTGGACAGGCACTGGGCACTGCAGCACTGAAGTATTCTTCATCACTCTTAATGTACTGTGACTAATCTGGTTCCCTGTTGTGATCAGGAAGCAGTCCCCAGAACCAGCCTCAGTTATCTCTGTCCTTCCAGTGCCTGGGTGGCACAAGTTCTGAGGTAAAAAGACAAGGGGCTTGGGTACTACAGAAGTCTTGCATGCTGGTCCCTGATGTCCTGAGAATATTGCTCTTGGTCGCTTTTCCATCATAGACAAAGAGGCAGCCAGACCTAAAAGAAGGTAAAAAGCAAGGGAGATTAGGGCACTTCGGTCAGGTCTGGCTAAGTATGTTACTGTCTGGGGAAAGGAGCCTCTGGCACAATGGCACAAGATGGGAAGAAGGCTGTGGATGCAGGAAGGGACTGCAGACAGGGCTGAGGGATGGTCCTGGCTGGCAGTGACACTTACCAGCTTAGATGATATTGTTCTCCAGCACCTTTTCCCCCAGGTAGAATCGGTTGAAGGAGAACGGGTTCAGGTCGATAGTGTTAAACTGCCCACTCAACAGTATTTCTGCCACAGCCCGTCCCACACCAGGGGCGTGTTGTAGCCCATGGCCACTGAAGCCCGTGGCAAAGTACATGTTGGACACCAGCGGGTGGGGTCCCACGATGCCATTCTGGTCAAACGTGTTGTAATCGTAGTAGCCAGCCCAGGCGCTCCGCACCTGCGTGGGATTAAGAAGGCAGGACTCAAGGAGGCATTTTAACATTATGGTCCCTTGTACTTGGCAAACACTAACCCATCTCCCTACTCCATCAATTCCAGTTGGGATAGATGACCAGTAGCTCTCTTAGGCTCACCTTAACAGACTCCCCATGATGAAAGTGGGGTTCCAGGGCTTCTATGAATACCAGAACTTCAGCCTTCTCCTCCCCCAGCTATCCCCTATCTCCTAACAAAGAATCCTCTGGGGTAATTACCTTCAGGGTATTGAAAGCTGGAACCCTCTGGGCCAGATGGGGCCACACTTTTTCCTGAAAGAAGTCATGACTGACTTCTAGATCTCCATTATCTGGTTCCTCTTCCTAGGATGAAAGCAGGGAGTGGTCTCTGTAGTATTTGGGGAAAAGAGCTGGTCCCTTTTACCCCAGGGATCACTCTTTAGGCTTATCTCCATAGTCCCTTTTTGGAGACAGCCTTTCCTCTATTTCAAACTTCAAGGAGACTGTAGCATAAATTGTACTGGGTATATTGTGGACAGTCGCTAAATAATTAGTTCACTGACAACTATAAAAGTTTATTATCTAAATTCTTCTCCTCATCACCTCAAAGTTTCATTTGGAAACCCCCAGCTTACCTCAGTGGGGCTACAGCCACCTAAGTAGTAGCCACCTAGTCCTTCCCGTCTAAAATAGGTTCCACTGGTGTCTGTAATTAATGGCGCCTCCAAGCCAGGCCCCTGAGGGCAATGCCAAACATACACATACCTGCCACATGCCAGGGAGAGCAGAGTCAGGGAAGCCCTGGACTTCCTTTCCCAACTTGTACTCTTTGGCTCCTTTCCTCCTTTGCCTACCCAGATCCTTATCACCTTTTCCTTGGCTCCACGGGAAGTCTGGTTCCTTGCAAACTGCCTGGGGGTCCAATGCCAATGCCAGCCAGCTCAGACAACTGCCCAGACCAGGCCCCCGCAGCATTGATCACTATAGCACACTCCACAGGCTGGTACTCCAGGCTGTTGTTCATCTTCACCTGTGGGCATCAGGGGAGATCAGGGGAGGAGGCAGTTTTTGCCTAGCTCCAAGCACTCTATAGGTGATTCATTCTTTTCTGAGTCTTTGACTTTTGCATCATTGTCACTGGGCAAAAGATTAGTCTCCATCAGAGCAGGCAAGGAAATGAGATGGATATGAGAAAGGGAAAGTTAAAATGAGGGTAGTCACTGTTCACTGCTTTGGCTACTTACTTACATGGACCTCATAAATCCTTTTAATGTTTACTTGCTCCCCTCTGGAAGTCACCATGGGTCTTACTGAAGAGACTAACTCTGGAGAAGAGAGAGAAATTGGCCTACTATGTTCCAGTCAAGGAAGCTGCAGAGAAGCCAAGCACAGGGTGAAGGCTTCTCACAGGTATTGGGGAAGACAGATCATGTAACTGGGAAGAAGAGAACCATGTGTAGTCTGACAAGGGCTGGGATTCTTCAAGAGAACCCAGGCTATGGAGAGATTGGTCCTTGGCTAGAGCAAGAGGGAGGATACCCAGGACTAACATTCAAGGTGCCTACCTTGCTTAGCCCAAGGATAAAAATGAAAACCCCCATAGTACAAGAGGAAGGTGAGAGACTCACCTGTGACCTCCCCCTGGCTGAAATAGACCCCCATAGAAAGAGCCTTTCGTCGAAGTCCTTGAAGCAGGCACCATGGATCAAACCAGCCTTCATTCTCTAGCCCTGGGCAAAGAAAACAGTGAGAAGGGAACCTAGCTAAGTGGACAAAAGTCAAAGCCAGAAGTCAAGATTGGCTTTGTATATAGAGGCTCCCACTTCAAACCCTGTTCTTTTTAAATTAAAAAAAATTTTTTGCACAATTATGTTTTATTTTTTTCTCATTTATGTGTAAAAACAATTTTTAGTGTTCGTCAAACCCTGTTATTTAGAAAAGGTTGTACCCTTCCTTTTCCTTCTCACCATAAGATGCCAAAGCCACACCGTCTGTGTTGATCCAGGGAAATTTGTTTTTAAGTTGCTCGGGGGATAGCAGGGAAACTTTGGCTCCTTCTTGTCTGAGAAAAAGCAAAGGGGTAAGAGGTTGGGGGGGGGGGGGAGAGATGAGGGGGAGGCATTCTTCTCTGGAGGACCAGAACTGAGAAAATGTCCCTTTTCCTTTCATGAGAGATGGGACAGGTTCTATCTCTGGGACACTCTCAGTGGGAAGCAGAGTCTCTAGGGTGGGATGGGCAAGTCTCAGATTCCCATCTGAAATGCAAGGAAGTGTAGATGGAGTTGGAAGTAGGGCAGAAGTTGATGCTGGCCTCGGTGTGGCACCCACCTCTGCACTTTTACATTGTGCTCCATCACAGAGGCATTTTCTTCTGAAGCCAGCAGAAGGTAGCCTGAAGGATTGAACTGGATATCTAAGGGAGGCTCATCAGGCACAGCTAGGTATTCCTGTGGGATGTAGAGAGGATGAGTGGGATGCCAGCCATTACACCCAACAGCAGACCCCTAACTGTAATGACAGGGAAGTCCCCAGAGGACAAATCTCGCAGTCAGGTCTCCAGACTCCTCAGCTGCCTAGACCCTTGTACCTCCTGGGCTAATGGCCCAAATGAATCCCCCACCTTTCCCCCAATCCCTCATATACATTGATGTTACGGAGGAATTCAATGGAGAAGAGAGATAGCTGGATGTTCTGAGGGACTGAGAACTGCTGCCGAATGCCTCCAATGGAAAGCACGGTGGAGGCCCTAGAGTACTGCAAGACAGAAGAAGGGACAGAGTTTAATCAGCCAGTGCAATAAACATCACAAGCAGAGTGATTCTTAGACATATCAGTGTTTGAAAATGTGAAAGCAAATCAATAAGGAACCATATATCAATGCATAAATCAGTTCAGATAAGCAGATGTACAGAAAAAGGAGGGTCAGTTTAAACAGAGGGATGGGAATAGTCCCGGAGAAGTGATAGAACTCTGGGCTTTAGGTAGCATTTGAAATTTAATACTTTACTGGTAGAATTGCTAACCAGTTGCCTTTTTGGAAAACAATCTGATAGTACACAGAAAAGGTTACAAAATAATCATTCCTTTTACCCAATTTTTTTGTTGTTGTTGGGAATTTGCACTCAGTGTTTTAAAAAAGAAAAAAAATCTGTTAGAAGATTTTTAAAGCAGTATTATTTGAAATTGCAGAAAACTAGAAGCAACTTGAATATTCAAAAGGGGAATGTAGTATGGTCTGTAAAATACCATAATGAAATATACATTGATGAGGATAAAAAATCTTGAAAAACTTTTATGAAATAATGCAAAATGAAAAAGTATAATTGGATAAGAGTATACACCATTATCATATAAAAAGAAAACTGAGTTGAAATGAATTTTCTTTTTTTCTTAAAACTTGTCTTACATTCTGTCTTAGAGCAGATACTAAGTACCGGTTCCAAGGCAGAAGAAAGGTAAAGGGGACAGTTGGGTAGCTCAGTGGATTGAGAGCCAGGTGTAGAGACAGGAGGTCCTAGGTTCAAATCCGGCCTCAGACACTTCCCAGCTGTGTGACCCTGGGCAAGTCACTTGACCCCCATTGCCTACCCTTACCGCTCTTCTGCCTTGGAGCCAATACACAGTATTGACTCTAAGACAAAAGGTAAGGGTTTTTAAAAAAAAAAAAAAAAAAAAAAAAAAAGAGAGAGAGCTGGGCAATTGGGGTCAAGTGACTTGCCCAGGGTCAAACATCTAGGAAGTGTCTGAGGCTAATTTAAACCCAGGAATTTCTGTCTCTAGGCCTGGCTCTCTATCCACTGAGCCATCTCACTGCTCCTGAAATAAATTTTCAAAAAATTCCTTAGATTTAAAGGGAACATGGAAAAAGTTGGTATGATACTTTAACCATTGAAATAAGCTTTATAAAATGTAAAATGTTGCAAAGAAAGTTACAATGATGATAATGATGTTTAATATTAACAGGAAGCTGTGGTGACTGAGTTCCTTACCCACAACTTGAATTGAGGGTTTTGAGGGCCAAAAATGGGAAAGCACATTCTTGGAAATGGAACTAGGGGCAGACATCTTCATAAAATACACAAATCACTGTTAGTTACCTCTCAGGGTAGGAGCCCTAGGACAACTAGTTTCAAGGCAACTGGGTTCAAACAACAAGTTCTTCTATTCTGACCTTTCCCTAAAACTCCTCCCAACATGAGGTAAAATCCAACCTCCACACCCCCTTTCCCCATCTAGTCCTCACCGTGGGGTCTCGTTCCACCACCAGTACCCGTATGGCATTTCTCCTTGCCTCCAGCCGCTTCAGCCAATAAGCCACAGACCAGCCGATCACACCGCCCCCTATAATCACCACATCTGCATGTTCTGGGGGCAGGTGGCTTGTGTCAGAAAAAGGCTCCCAGGATCCTCCAGGCCAGGCTGCCTGAGCTTTTTTCTTAAACTCTGCCCATTTCCCATCTCTGTCTGTAAGGAAAGGTTATGGTCACAGAAGGGTACTGTTCATCCTCTTCTTTCTCACCCTAGGGATGAGAACTACCAGGCTAGGCTGCCTAAGATGTGGCACTGTTTTCCTACCTCAACTCCACCATTAAAAAAGACCCCTTATCTTCTGTTTTAGAATCAATGCTGTGTATTGGTTCCAAGGCAGAAGAGCAGTAAAGGGTAGGTAAAGACTAAGGGATGGGGGTTAAGTGACTTGTCCAGGGTCTCACAGCTAGGAATCAACTCTACTTCTAAAGAATGTTTCATTGCTTTTCACTAGTTAGCTTCCTAAGTGGTCACCCAGTACTTCTATTACAAATCCTGGACACTGATACTAAAGCCAATTGCAGTGAAACAATGCTTCTACTACCTATGGAACTTGGGTGAGTCACTTAATCTACTCTGGACTTCAGGTTCCTCAAGTGTAAAATGAGGGAGTTAGAATAGTTGACAAAGCCCTTTTCTTGATAACATTCTGATTCTAAACCTTTTATCTTTTCATTGCTATATTTAAGCAATTTGAAGCCTATAGAGTAAGGTCCAAATTTACTAACCTGGTATTAAATACCTCCTTAATCTAACTGTCCAATTCAGTAAACTTGGAATCAGGGGGTCTAAGTTTGAATCCAGTTCTTTCATTAACTACTTTCTTATAAGGCAAAGCTTCTTACTCGGGTTCAGTTTCATGGATAGATTTCAAAGAAAAATGTGAACTTAGAAGAGAAAAAAAAAATGTCTTTCTTTTCACTAAAATCTAACTGAAAATTAGCATTTCCTGCAATAATTCAAAGACATTATTCTGAGATAGGGTCCATGACACACACAAAAAGTTAAGGTTCTTCCCTCCCCCCATCTTCTGAGCCTGTTTTTTCAGATGTTGAATGAGTGGATTAATTAACCTGATGATCTTAAATGTGCCTTCTAACCCTCAATCCAAGATCCTTCCTTTCCTCTAGTCTTCCAGGCCCAGCAATCTCTTACCACACTAAATCGGGCTCATAGGGCAGCTGGTGATAGACCACTGGGCTGGAGTCAGGAACCCAAGTTCAAAAGGTGCTTCAGGCTTATTAGCTGTAGTGATTCTGGGCATGCCATTTAATGGCTGCCTGCTTGAGTTACTCCAATAGTAAAATAGGGATACTAACAACACCTTACCTGCCAGGGTTATGAGGATCAAATGAGATAACTGACAGTGCTTTGCACAGTGCCGGTGCCTAATAGGTGCTATATAAATGCCTGTGTTCTAGACTCAGGGGGTGCTCAACATAGAATCTGGAGATGGGAACCCAGATGTTATCTCGTCCCGCCTCCTCTTAACTGCTAGGAAGGTTTCCTCTAATTCTTGCTGTGTACCGTCACTCAGATGGGTAAACGAGGTTGAAGCACAAAGGCTCTGGCTGGGTGCACACAGGCAGGCCAGGCTACCCTTGCCCCTTTAGTCTCGGCGGGAGGTCACCTTTCTCCCTAGCCCAGAGAGGGGGTGCTCCGCGTGCAGGGAGGGGAAGGGGAGGGGAGGAGGGCAGGCCAAGGCGCACACGGTTCCCAGTTCAGCACTCCCGGACTGGGATACGGGTTCCAGCTCCAGACCCCAATTCTTCCCACTTTACCATCGAAGGGGCCCCTACTGCGCGTGCGCAGGCCCCGGCTCAGCAATCCACGGGAGAGGCCCAGCTGCAGCGCACCGCGGAACATGGTACCCCAGGGCGCGGAGAAGAGCTCCGACCATCACTTTCACGTCATCGCTCCGTGCGGCTACAGAGGCCAATTCTCACTGGCTTATTCAAGGCTACTCCCCTATACGTAATTGGCT
Source organism: Gracilinanus agilis (assembly GCF_016433145.1). Classification (NCBI taxonomy): domain Eukaryota; kingdom Metazoa; phylum Chordata; class Mammalia; order Didelphimorphia; family Didelphidae; genus Gracilinanus; species Gracilinanus agilis. Next base: position 162,830,653 of record NC_058132.1, read on the forward strand.
AGAGTCATCACGCAATTCCCAACCAATCCTCTTCTTCCTCTGGCCCCGCCCCCCAAGCCCATTGGCTAGCTTCAGGATACGCCAGCCTTACGGGACAGGGTTTGGGGGAGGGGAAGGAAAAAAAGCCCTAGAGACCTGAAACGGAAGTGCGGCTGTCAGGTTTCCGGGGCCTCTGGTGTGACGTGTCCCGCGCCTGGCGCAGCAGGAAGCGGCGGCGATCGCAGCCCGACTCCCCCGGCTGCGGCCCGCTCCCCTCCCCTCCCCGCCCCGCCGCCGCCATGCTCGACTTCTTCACCATCTTCTCCAAGGGCGGGCTCGTGCTCTGGTGCTTCCAGGGCGTGAGCGACTCGTGCACCGGACCCGTCAACGCGCTGATCCGCTCCGTGCTGCTGCAGGTGCCGTCCCCCCAGCCGTCTCCCCATCCCCCCCTCCACCCGGCCCTCCTTCCTTCCCAAGTCCGCAGCGCTAGGGGACACCTCCCCAGGAAACATCAACTGCCAGAAGCCCTCAGACTTTTCCTCCCTCCTTCCCCCCGC
>NC_058132.1:162835393-162958947 GCF_016433145.1 Gracilinanus agilis
CCCACTTTACCATCGAAGGGGCCCCTACTGCGCGTGCGCAGGCCCCGGCTCAGCAATCCACGGGAGAGGCCCAGCTGCAGCGCACCGCGGAACATGGTACCCCAGGGCGCGGAGAAGAGCTCCGACCATCACTTTCACGTCATCGCTCCGTGCGGCTACAGAGGCCAATTCTCACTGGCTTATTCAAGGCTACTCCCCTATACGTAATTGGCTAGAGTCATCACGTAATTCCCAACCAATCCTCTTCTTCCTCTGGCCCCGCCCCCCAAGCCCATTGGCTAGCTTCAGGATACGCCAGCCTTACGGGACAGGGTTTGGGGGAGGGGAAGGAAAAAAAGCCCTAGAGACCTGAAACGGAAGTGCGGCTGTCAGGTTTCCGGGGCCTCTGGTGTGACGTGTCCCGCGCCTGGCGCAGCAGGAAGCGGCGGCGATCGCAGCCCGACTCCCCCGGCTGCGGCCCGCTCCCCTCCCCTCCCCGCCCCGCCGCCGCCATGCTCGACTTCTTCACCATCTTCTCCAAGGGCGGGCTCGTGCTCTGGTGCTTCCAGGGCGTGAGCGACTCGTGCACCGGACCCGTCAACGCGCTGATCCGCTCCGTGCTGCTGCAGGTGCCGTCCCCCCAGCCGTCTCCCCATCCCCCCCTCCACCCGGCCCTCCTTCCTTCCCAAGTCCGCAGCGCTAGGGGACACCTCCCCAGGAAACATCAACTGCCAGAAGCCCTCAGACTTTTCCTCCCTCCTTCCCCCCGCGCTCCGGGAGGGTTCTTCCCCCCCCCCAACCCCAGCACCCCCAACTTCTCCCGCTTCCCTCCGGCTTCGAGGAGCCCAGGCAGGGGCCGCTATCGTTTCATCTTTGCGTGCGCGCGATCGTGTGTGTGTGTGTATGTGTGTATGTACGTGTGTATGTATGTTTTCATCCTTTCTTTTGTATGTGTACGTATTCATCCTTCTTTTGGGTGTGTGGACGTGTCTCCACCCATCACTCCTGAAGGCCTCCCTCCCTCCTTTCAGTTCCTTTCCATCTTTTCTGTCACAAGCTGACACTGCCGGGATGCTGAGAGGGCAGCACTGAGACAAGAACCTTTACATACATGTCTCTGAGCTTGGTGGCAGGTTTTATTCTTGTGGGCTCCTTCCATCCCAAATTCTTTATTTTCGTGGGGTTTATGTGTCTATTGCTAGCCTCTTTTTTGGGATTCTCTTTCTCTTTCTAGGAGCGGGGAGGCAACAACTCCTTCAACCATGAGGCACTTACACTCAAATACAAGCTGGACAACCAGTTTGAGCTGGTGTTTGTGGTAAGGGGGGGCAGGGGTAAAAACACTGTGTTTGTAATGTAGTCTGGATAGCTTACTTTATATCGAGAGGATTTCATTTGGGGCCAGGATATTTGTGGGTAGAGTAACTGAGTCGGTTGGTAGGACACGGGTAGAGAAAGGGTTTTGAAGAGAAGGAAACACTTTTGGACCTAGTCAGGCAACTGGACTTGTCACAGACAGGGAAACTTGCCAGATATCTAGATGAAGCTCCAGGGGCCATTCATTATTCATTTGGCTTCCTCCTTTGGAAATGGGAATATAAACACATCCTTTTGCTTTGTGTCTCTCTTGAGACAGGTTGGTTTTCAGAAGATCTTAACGCTAACATATGTAGACAAATTGATAGATGATGTACACCGGCTGTTCAGAGACAAATATCGAACAGAAATCCAACAGCACAGTGCCCTGAGTCTACTAAATGGCACCTTTGACTTCCACAATGACTTCATGCATCTCCTTCGGTAAGGGCCCCCCCACTTCTTGCCATTAATGAATAGATCACTATTGGGGAAGACTTACAGACAGTATATAATGTGGGTTGTTGGGGGGACTAAGTTTAGCTGCAACAACCCTTGAAGATGTATTATATTATAGAAGGATTTCAGTCTGTATGATAATCACATGATCTCTGATTTAAGTATTAGGTGGGGTACTGGAAATTCTGGATAGCTTTGGCTATGATAAGTTTCCTTTATCTTTTTTGTGTGGGGAGAAAAGAATAACTGTCTTCCCTTATTAACCTGCAGAGAAGCAGAGGAGAGCAGTAAGATCCGTGCTCCCACTGCCATGAAGAAGTTTGAAGATTCTGAAAAGGCCAAGAAAACTGTGAGGTCCATGATTGAGAGGCCCAAGGAGAAAGCAAAGAGCAACAAGAAAAACAAAGGGGCTAAGAAAGAGGGTGAGGCTGGGATAAATTAGAGCTTTAGAGGTATTGGGCTGTTGAAAAAGAACTAGGGACTGATATGGCCAAGTGCTCCTCAGACATTCCCTTAGAAACTACCCTGCCTTCTCATTCAAATAGTTTTATCACCTCTCATTCTTATCCTGCAGCCCTTGTGACTCTGAAGAGATTCTCAGTACTAATATTCTCTTTTCTTGACCCTGTGGGGATGAGACACTTTTTCCCAAAGTAAACTTGACTGAGGCTTAGTCCAAACTTTATATTTTAACTACTGGTACTTATATAGTGCTTTAAAAAGCTTTAAAGGGGGACAGCTAGGTGACTCAGTGGATAGAAAGCCAGACTTGGAGATGAGAGGTTCCAGGTTCAAATTTGATCTCTCAGATATTTCCAAGCTGTGCCACCCTGGGCATGCCACTTAACCACCATTGCCTAGCCCTTGCTTTTCTTCTGCCTTGGAACCAATATCTTAGTATCAATTCTAAGACAAAAGGTAATTGTTTAAAAAAATGCTTTAAGTGTAAAGTGCTTTATATGTTCATTGAGCTTCCCAACATCCATTCTTTATAGAGGAGGAAACTGAGGCCCAGAGAGGTTGAATTGCTTATGATCATATAGCTAGTGTCAGAGGAAGATGGCGACTTCAGTTCTTCTAGATTCCCAGATTCAACAGTTTCTCCATTATACTGTGCTGTCTAACTTAATGAAATCTTTTCCCCCAGGTTCTGAAGGCTCCTCATCTGCCAACAAAGGGGCCCCAACAGGAAAGCCAGATCTCCCAACTGGCCCTGGGGATGGGGTAGAATTGTCCAAAGAAGAGTTGATACGTAAGAAACGTGAGGAATTTATGCAGAAACAATGGAGAGGTGCTGAGAAGTCCAGGTGAACTGACCATTTGACCCCCTACTCTTTATTCTCCTATCTTAGGTAGTCAGTAGTCTAGGTACGCTTTCTTGGGAGAGAAGACTTAAGACTCTTTTCTGGATGAATGGACAGACTTATTTCTTATCTATTTATTTCCCTTCCCAACCCCTTGTCAGTAAGTCCTCAAAGTCAGATGCACCAAAGGAGAAAGGCAAAAAGGCACCTCGGGTATGGGCACTAGGTGGTTCTGCCAATCAAGTCTTCTTGGATTATAGCCCACCTACCACCAATGGAACCCCCGAGACCACCTTGCCAGAGGACCTCAATCTGGTAAGAGGGACTTGATAGTTGTGAGGGTAGAAAGGGAGAAGGCAATGGGAAGAGCAGGCTTCCATTACCAGGAGATCAAAGGAAGAAAGGGAATGCGAGTAGGTATGAAGGGTTCTAGATCCTCTTTTTGGTGGGTATAAAAAAGTAGTAGATACTTAGAAGCCTTTAAAATAAAGGAATATAAAAAAATAGTGGTTCTCAAACTTTTTGGTCTCAAGGAAAAATTTTTGTGTTATCTATTAATATTTTACTACATTAGAAATTGAAATCTTAGCATTATGAAAATAAATTTGACTTCATGGACCCCCTGAAAGGTCTTAGGGGCCCAGATCACACTTAAGAATGGTTGATATAGAACACTGGAGTTGTTATAACCCTGGTTCTTGGTTTGAGCAATCTTGCTGTTGCTGTTACTAATTATATCTTTTCTCTCTTATCTCCCCTTTGACTTCCTAGATCCGAGGAGGAGGGCAACTACAAGATCTGGACTGCAGCAGCTCAGATGATGAGGGAGTGACTCAGAACTCTGCCAAACCCAGGTAGTGGGTGATTTAGGGTAGGAGCTAGTCAAGTAGGCCATAGGTTAGATTAGAGGAAGATGAATGAAATTGGTGTCAGAGCTCTTTCTTATAGAGGGTGTTTTGGTTTAGTACAGTGGTTCCCAAACTTTTTTGGCCTTTCCAGAAAAAATATTACTTAGCCCCCTGGAAATTAATTTTTAGAAAATTTTAATAGCAATTAGTAGGAAAGATAATAGGCACCTGTGGCCATCACTTCTCCCCTGGATCGTTGCAGCACCCACCAGGGGGTGGTGGAGCCCACTTTGGGAATCACTGGTTTAGTAGGTACTTAATAGTATCTTCTCTCTCTAGTGCTTCAAAGGGAGCCCTGGGTGGCATGTTTGGGATGCTGAAAGGCTTGGTTGGCTCTAAGAGCTTAAGTCGTGAAGACATGGAATCTGTGTTGGACAAGATGCGAGATCACTTAATTGGTGAGGCCTGAGGAGCTGGGGAAGGACTGTGTTTGTGAGGGTAGGGATTCCTGGTGAGCAGGACCCATTAATTTATAGTTCTGCTGGAGTATCAGTCTGTGAGCCAAGGCAGGGGAGGATCTCCTGGCCCACTCATTATTAAGGGTCAGAATAATTTCTGCTGATGTGGTTCTTAAAAATACTTGCTCTGCTTTGTGCCCTTAGCTAAGAATGTGGCTGCAGACATCGCTCTCCAGCTCTGTGAGTCTGTCGCCAACAAGTTGGAAGGAAAGGTGATGGGCACATTTAGCAGTAAGTATCACCCTGCTATAAGTGTTGTCTGCTGCCTCTCTGCTTATTGTTCTCAGACTTTAGCATCTGTCATAGAGAATATGCTGAGACAGAATTAGAAGACCCTTATCCTGGGGCTGCTAGAAACTAAGGGAGATAACAGTAATACATGATTGTGTTTGCCTAAATAATTATGTGGTTGGTGGCATTAGTATTCTGGGTTCTGTCTTTTGAGTGTGTCTTGACTTAAATCCTACCTCTTTTCATTCTTCTGCTTCCAGCTGTGACCTCCACAGTAAAGCAGGCACTGCAGGAGTCATTGGTACAGATCCTGCAGCCACAGCGCCGTGTGGACATGCTCCGAGATATCATGGATGCTCAGCGCCGCCAGCGTCCTTATGTTGTTACCTTCTGTGGGGTCAACGGAGTGGGCAAGTCTACAAATCTTGCCAAGGTAAGGGCTGTTCCCCAGCTGCCATCTGCCACCATTATCTGTTGTTCCTATGCTACTTATCCTAGGTGCCCCCAACCTAGGGCCATCTTCCCACAAGGTCCTCCTCTCCTCTCACAGATCTCCTTTTGGCTGTTGGAGAATAACTTCAGTGTCCTCATTGCTGCCTGTGACACATTTCGGGCAGGGGCGGTGGAGCAGCTGCGTACCCACACACGGCGTCTTAGTGCTCTGCACCCTCCAGAGAATCATGGTGGCCGAACCATGGTGCACCTGTTTGAGAAGGGCTATGGCAAGGATGCTGCTGGCATTGCCATGGAGGCCATTTCTTTTGGTACAGTTCTAGGGGCAAGAGGGCAGGATGGAGCTGAGGGCTTGCCTCTGGCTTTTTCCTGGTTTCATGCCACCATGCTTCATTTTTCCAAGGGGCTCTTTCTAGGTGGGTTGGCAAAGCCCCTGGGATGCCACCTTAGCCTGGCCAGTGAAGAGTAAGTAATAAAGGTCAAAGCGAGGCTCCGTGTACAGCTTCTGGGCTGCCTGTGCTTTATGACCATACCAAATCTCAACTTTGTTACCAGACAGCTCTGGTCTTTACGTGGTATATTCTTGCCTCCCACCTTGTCTTACCTATGGTGGTAGACTAACCTGAGATAAAATTCCTCTGCTCAGTTTTTCTCATATTTGTAATTAGAAACCAGGCTTGAGAAAGGAAATGAACAAGCTTTAATGACTGAGAGGAGGCGAGAGTGAAAAGTGAGGATGTCCAGACCTTGCAGTCCCCTTTCCCCACCCCCAGAGCCATTGACATGATGGGTGCTCTCTCTACAGCTCGTAATCAAGCTTTTGATGTGGTGTTGGTGGATACAGCTGGCCGAATGCAAGATAATGCGCCTTTGATGACTGCTTTGGCCAAACTCATTGCTGTCAACACACCTGACCTGGTGCTGTTTGTTGGGGAGGCCTTGGTGGGAAATGAGGCTGTGGATCAGCTGGTAAGGGCCCTTCAGCTTATTTCTTTCCTGTCACTTTCATGGTATGGCTCTTAACACTTTTATGCCTCTTCCCTCTTGTAGGTAAAATTCAACAAAGCTCTGGCTGATCACTCTATGGCTCAAACACCCCGGCTCATTGATGGCATTGTTCTCACCAAATTTGATACCATTGATGACAAGGTAAAAAGGATGAAGAGCACTGAACATGGAACAAAGTTAATCTTTAAGGGCATAAAGTCTATAGATTTTTCCAGTCTGTCTTCCATATCTTGTTCTCAGCGGGTTAGGTAAAAGAAGAGATGGGCTAGAACTTACTGGGGTGTTTCCTTTCCCTGTTGCAGGTGGGTGCTGCCATTTCTATGACATACATCACAAGCAAACCCATTGTCTTTGTCGGGACCGGCCAGACCTACAGTGACCTGCGTAGCCTCAATGCCAAGGCTGTGGTGGCTGCCCTCATGAAGGCCTAACTTGGTGCAGCACCCCAAACCAAATCACCCACTTTCCCCCATCCTTTCCACCCCTGTGTCAAGAATGTTCTTTGGAGTATGAGATCAGCTTGTTGTGAATGTATTGTAAACAAAGAATAAAGGGAGCTCCAGGGGCTTGCAATTTTCCCAGAACCTTGACCTGGCCAGCCTCCCCACCCAACCTAGATTCTCCATCTGCAAGGAGGGCCCAATCATGTTTCAATCACTGCCCGTTGTCCCTCAGCGCAGCCCTGTGGTTCTCCCCAACCCAACTCAGGAGTCCCCTTCACTCTGCCTATATTGTACTGTCTCATTACAGCTTTGACCAATGGCTGGAAGACCCTGACACCAGAGCTTTCTGTTTGTCCACACTGTGAGTGTGGTTCAAGGGACCTCTGTGCCCGATAAGCAGCTTTGTATCCAAGCTTGATTTGGGACTTCTACCTAAGCAGCCCTAGGTCTTGATTTGGCACTGATCACTGAAACATACATGGCTTTCATTCCCTATTTATGTGCTGTGGCACAGCATAGATTCCACCTCAGTCAGTGTATGACATAGTCTTAATTGCTGCTAATTCTGACAACTGTAGCTCACCCATAATATTAAAACACAACTAGGCCAGGGTGACCTGTTACAAAAGTGAAGAGGCAGAGATAAGTCCCTGCTTCCTTCAGAGCTAAACTTCCCAATTAAGGGGAATTAGCTGCAGTGTGCATTGGGCTTGTTTGCCTTTTAACACACCCTCCCAGCCCTTTCCTAGAGTTCATTTGTGAGCTTTGCATGTTGCCCTTCCTAGGACTTGTCCTGTTAGAAAGGGATGCCCTTTCCCCCTTCCCATTCTTTCTCCTTCCCAGCAGATCCTGTTAAGGGAGGCTGGCGGTTTCCTTTATCCTATCCTCTCCAGAGTGCCTGGTATACAAGTGCTACGTTGAAGAATACAAACTCTCGTTAAGATTTGTCTTGTAGCTTGGTATTGCAGATGTGCTGTTAGTGCAATAAGGTAAAGGCTGTCTGCCCAGAGAAATACATAATTTATATAAAGAAAATAAATTTCATAAATAATGGGTTTTTTTTTTCTGTTTGCAATGGTTGTGTCTGAGCGCCAAATTCTGGGATTTCATATTAGTTATAAGCCCTGACATTGGGTTTTAGGCTGTCACAAGTAATTTTGGTCTCCTGAAAATTAAACTATGGCAGTCTCTGAGCTCTAAGTAAATGCTGATGAAAATGGAAGTTTCTCTAGGCATTTGATGAAAGCAAGCAGTAGTGAGGGGGTAATACCTTTAACCCTGGGAAGGGATGTTTCTATCTTCTCAACTAGTATATGTGGAAAAAGAACCCCCAAACCTATATTTTATGGGCAAATTCCCATAATAACCCTCTTGCACCCAGGGAGATACTGGAGATCTATGATTTCTACATTTTATAAGCCCCTTTCTGAAAGAAACCAGGACCAGTGCAAATCCTAGCTTCCTTACTGATGACTTGACCTGGGATAAGCTGTTCCACTGAGAGTGAGGTGACCCTATAATTAAAACTAGGATCTGAGAAAGTAAATGAACAGGTTTTTATTGCAGCTCAGATATGCAAAATACTGTACATTGTAAAAGGTCTAGAAAACTAGAGCTTCAAGTCATGTTTTAAAAAAAGCCATTAAGCTTAATTGAAAAACCAAAGTACAGAGTACAAAACTGCAGCAGGGACCATGGCAGCTCCATGGCATCTAGACCCCGAAGTCCTTCATGCAGAGATGCTACCATAACCAGGAGAGGTATCACATTGATCTGTTCAGTGGACACAAGCATGTCCAACCCATGAAGGGCCCAGTGGTCACTCAGGTGTTCTTGAAGTGGGATAGGCAGCAGAATAACTAAGCCCAGCAAGAACCAAACACAAAAGGAACAAGGTAAGCCCCTTTTCAGTTTCTCCCTTGAACCTTCAATTTCTTCTGCATTTTGGTATTTTCTGGGAGCTTGTTGGATTCTTGTAAGATTGCTTGTTAAACACTGCCTGTGATGAGGCCTGAGAGCTGTGGCTTTTGCTCTAATCATGATGACTTTTTTAGCCCCTCATGTACTACACCCTGTGTGGGGAGAGAGAAAAAGATAAAGGACACTACAATGTCACTTCTGAAAAAATAGGTGTACCATTCTCTATAGCTACAAAAATTTAGGACTTTAGCTAACTCTTGGGATCATTATCATAGGATTTGTAACATCTTAATGTGAAGATCAGTTTTTGAGCTATCTCTGCAACTTGCATTCAGATCTTAGATTTAACAGTAACTAAAGCAGTCAGATCCTACAATGCATGGGGTCCCTATTTCACAGTATTTCCTAAGCCCTCAAAAAATAATCTCTTATTGGTGGAAGCACACAGGGCTTAAGAGTAAATTTGTCTGATAATTTCAAAATTAATGTAGAACAGAAAGTAATTTGTACCTCTTATTTCACTGTGTGCTGCAGATGCGCCATTTAGCTGACCTTCTTTTGCCAACCCTGTCAAACAAAGGAATCTGGTTAATAGTTGTAGAGCTAAGATTTTAGAAAAACAGGTATTCCTGTAGATTAATATTAAATGGCTGAGAGGACGCAGTGAGCACCTGAGTCTCAAAATCAATACTGGATATCTAAAGTAAACGTATCTTTGGGTTCCTAACCTAGGATCCCATTGCAGGGGGTCTTTGATAAATTTCAAGGGGCCCATTAAAAAATTATATATTTATTTTTAAACCCTTACCTCCCATCTTAAAATCGATACTGTGTATTGGTTCCAAGGCAGGAGTGGTAAGGGCTAGGCAATGGGGGTTAAGTGACTTGTCTAGGGTCACATAGCAAGGAAGTACCTGAGGCCAAATTTGAACACAGGCTCACAATCCATTAAGCCACCTACCTTACCCCTTACATATTTAATCTTTCTTACTGAAGCTTGGTATTTCCTTCAATTACAAATTTTAAAAAATTATTCTAAGAAGGAATTTCAACAGATTGTCAGGAGTCCATGACACAAAAAAGGTTAAGAATCTCTCAGCTATAATGGAATCACAAATAGGTACCAAAGAGAAAGACAGTAGCAAAAGAGTCAGAGCCCTCAGGAGGGTAGGCAAAAGTGAGTGGCTAATCCTGAGTCTTAGCTTTCAAGGGAAAGTTGGGTGTTTGGGTGAAGGCCAAAACTACCTCAATTTCTGAGCAAGCTACAAGACTTGTTTGCAATATAGGACAAATGTGCAAATGAGAAATACCACTGTAACAGAAAAGTTCGTGTTCTCCTGTAGGCTTCTATGGGCAGGCTCACAAAACTCAAGCAAGTCAATTCAGCCTGGGGCTGAAATGGAATTTACCAGGGGCATTATGAGGCGCAATGGATTAAGTGATGTTATAACATGGGACTCAGCAACTAAGGACTTTCATATTTACTGTTAGCTATTTTTCTTATATTAAACCTATTTCTGTGTTGAAACCTCAGGAAAAAAAAATATATATATATATATGTTCTAAACTAGGAAAAATGTACATTAACTTTGGAGAATGATGGGAGTTCAAGTATAGAATTCCTATGCAGTCTTGCCCCAAATGCCTCAAGCACACACGGCCCCATTTGGGTTTCCTCTAAATAATTTGCTAAGTACCTGTTGTGTATGAAATACTGCTAGATACAAATCACAAAATCTTAGAGTTGGAATGGAACTTAGAGGCCATCAAATCCAACCCATTTCTGAAAATGGATACCTTTTACAATTAGCTGATAAGCTGTAAGAGAAACCCATCATTTCCCAAGGCAGTCCATTCAACTTTTGGATAGTTTCAATAGTAAGGAATTTACCTCCCTCCTTTCAAGCCTAATTTTGCTTCTGCAATGTCTACTTATTGCTCCTCTGGGATGAAGCAGAATAAGCATTTCCTTTTCCATGTTGCAGTTATGCAGATACCTGAAAGGCAGTTTCCATATCCTTCTTGAATTTTCTCTTCTCTATGCTAACTATCCTCAGTTTCTTCAATTGATCCTCATATTGCATCAACCAAATGTTGCCAGATAAACTTCTATCTAGTCATGCCTTTTCCATCTTGAACTTGTGAAGTTGATTTTTTCAAAACCAAGCATGAGACTTATCCCTATTAAACTCAGTCCAATATTCTATTTCTTTTATTCCACAATATTACTTCTCAGCAAAGCTGCCCAGAGATGAGTGAGATTGAAATAATTCTGATTTCACAAACTGGAACAATCTTCCACTCAATTTGCCTGACTAGAATAGTCTATCTAAATGGAAGTTATTCTTTAATCAGGCTATGGTACCCTTGGCTTGTACTACTATGCTAAAAAAGTCATTAACAGTCTGTGGTCTGGGAAAGCCCACCTTCTAACTTGTGTTGAGGTAAGAAGGCTATGATAAGCAGAGCATCTGAAATGGAATTTGGCATGTGGCTTCTTGTTTCTACATCCCATTCTCAGAACAATTTTCAATATTTTGGGATTTTAGCATGATATCTTGTAGTCTTACAAAGTTTTCTGGCATGGATATTCAAGATTAGGAAAAGTTAATACTCTGGAAATTTTAGAACTACTAGAAAAATCCTGAAGCACTCTGAAATCAGAGCTATAATGGAATTTCAAGTAACTGCCTTCTGCACAAGAGGACAAGGCCCAAGTGTACCAGACCCAAAATGATATCACAGTAAGACAGAGACTGATGAATCTGTCAATATAGGAAGCTCCTGGTGGGCTACTTTTACCAATCCAGACTGAACCTACCTTCTCCACAACTTATACTAGTGTTAGAGAGTTGCCTAAACTGCTGGGAGGTGTAACTCATATTAGTACAGGGCTTTAAAGTTTAACAATAAGCATATGATGTATAGGAATCATTCAAGTATCATCCCCATTTTGCTGATAAGAAAACTGAGGCACAGAGAGGCTGAGTGATTCACTCTTGGCCACAGAATGTCAAGAGGTAGGACCTGAATCTAAGTCCTATTAATTTGAAGATCAGCACTAATCCATTCCTCAACCTTGCTTCTCTACCTCACAAAGCAGAAGTATTGGGTAGAGTACTATATAGCTACAAATCTAGAAACTTTATTACAGTATCTAAAACACAGTGCTGCCCCCCCCACCCCATCCTAATCATTCAATTAGAGCTTATTTTTAAGACCATAATCAAATTATATAGAGCCAACATGGTTTCATTAAGTACAGGCCATCCATCTGCAGCTCTGCTTGATTTCAGCTCCATGGAATAAGATGTCCCCATGCCTGGTACCCCCCCCCCCCCCCCCGTTGCTTCCCCCTTTCCAGATTCCTTTTGTGTTTTGTAGTCCCCCCCCTGCATTAGTTTCTAGGTTCCCTGAGTGCATGAACTGTTTCTTATTTCTATCCCCAGAACTTAGCACAGAGGCTGGCATACAGTAGGTGCTTAATAAATATTTACTGAATTAAATGAATCAAAAAGTCAGGTTGTCACTCCCTTTTTTGAAAGTGCTATTAGTGTGCTAGATTAAGAGAAAACTTAATAATGTACAACAGGATTTTATCAAGAGATTTGAGAAGGATCTGAATTATTATTGGAGATTTGGGGTAGATTGATAATAGATGAATCCATGCCAACCCAGAGGGAGACTTCTAGAAGAATACTATGGGTCTCTGTCCTTGGTGCTGTTCAAGACTTATAGAAGGTAGAGATAAAAGCTTTATCAAGTACGTAGATGGCATGACATTGAATAGTTAACAGAGCTAGTTTGGTTTTTCTCATATACAATGTTCTATTTTCTATACTTTTATATAGGCTGTCCCCATGCTTGGAATGCACTTCTTCTTCCTGCTTTTAGAATCCTTAACTTCCTTCTAAGATCAATTCAAAAATCACTTCTTACATGAAGCGTTCCTTTTCTGTTTGACCTCCATGCCTTAAGTCTACTCCAAGTCATCCTTCACTCAGCTGCCAAAATGATTTTCCATTAACTGCAGTTTTGACCATGTCATTCCCTATTAAAAAAATTCCAACATCTTCCTGTTCCCTCTAGGATCAGATATAAAATGCTCTGTTTGACATTTGAAACCTCACATCCAGAGGACTTCATGTATTCTTCTCCAAATACTCTAGACTCAGTAATAACCTGGCGCCTGACACTCCTATAGCCTGACTCCATGCCTTTTCACTAGCTTTCCCCATGCCTAGAACACTCTCCTTCTTTGCCTATATCTAGCCACATCTTCCTCCAGGAACTTCTCTTCATCTAAGAACTCTACATTCTGACCAAACTGTCCCATCCAAAGTTTAACAGAAGTGTGATTGATCTCCATGATGCCCTGCATAATCCTCCCTGTACCCTCTTCCCTCAGATTACCTCAAATTTTCTTATCTATGTATCTGTACTCCAACAGACTAAGTTCCAGGCTGGTAAGGATTGTTTTATCAGTGAATCAGTGAGTGACTTTAGTGGCTAGCTACAAAGCATATGCTTAAAAAATTCTTGTTCAATTGAGTTATGATAAGAATGAAAGAGCTGAGTAAACTTTGTCCTTGTCAGATTACATATGAAAAACAGTGGGTTCAGTTTTGAATATCACATTAAAAAAATCTGTCTTAAATTTTTGCCTCTAATTGCTTAAAAATATATTTTAATTGATGTCTTTTGTTTGCATGTTGCCTAGACGTCTTCCTGTATCTAAGTGTCACATTTTAGGATGGATTTTGATCAGCTGCAATATGTATATTTCGGGGAGGACAATCAGCTAAAGAAACTGGGATCAAATTGCTTACCAGCTCTGGGAGAGGGGAGGGAAGGGAGGGAGGGAGACAATTTGGATCATATAATTTCAGAAAATTTATGTAGAAAACAGTTATTATATGTAATTGCTAAAATACAAAAATTTTTTTAAATGAGGAAAATAAACATTGAAAAGAAGCAAAAAAATAAAGTAACCAGGGGCAAAAAATTAGAAAAGGAGGGGATGTCCCTTGATTGGGACTGAACAAATGGCTGAACAAATTGTGGTATATGGTGATGGAATATTATTGTGCTGGAAAGACCTATGTGAACTGATGCAGAGTGAAATAAGCAGAACCAGGAGAACACTGTGGGATGATCAAATGTAATTAACTTTACTACTAAAAGCAATGCAATGATCCAGGACAATTCTGAGGGACTTATGAGAAAGAATGCTGTCCATATCTAAAGAAAGAACTGTGGGGGCAGCTGGATAGCTCAATGGATTGAGAGCCAGGCCTAGAGACGGGAGGTCCTAGGTTCAAATCTGGCCTCAGACACTTCCCAGCTGTGTGACCCTGGGCAAGTCACTTGACCTCCATTGCCTACCCTTGCCACTCTTCCACCTATAAGTCAATACACAGAAGTTAAGGGTTTAAAATAAAAAAAAAAAATCTTAAAAAAAAAAAAAAGAAAGAACTGTGGGAGTAGAAATCCAGAAGAAAACATATGATTTATCATTCATATAATGGGCATATGATTTCGGGTTTTGGTTTTTAAAACTGCTCTATTATAAAAATGGATAATATGGAAATAGGAATTGAGTGATAATATATGTATAATCCAGTGAAATTGCTTGTCAACTCTGGGAAGGGAGAGGGAAGAGGGGAGACAACAAGAATCATGTAACCAAGAGAAAAAACTTAAAAAAATTGAACTAAAAATATTTAATAAATAAATAAGGTAACCAGGAACTGTTAAGCTTAGAGAGGAAAAGACTCAGGAGGGCATGATACTGCGTTCAAGTATATGAAATTTTGTTATCAGGAAGAGGGGTTAAGATGGGAAAGCCTTGCTCTGGTAGCCTTTATGGGTAAAAATAGAAGCAATCAATGTGTGGAAATCAGAGAGGCAGATTTTGGCTCTATACAGAAAAATTTTTTAATAATTTAAGCTATCTAAAAGAGGAATAGATTATACCTTGGGAACAGTGGTAGTGAATATTCTGTCAATGGAAATCCCCAAGCAAAGACTAGATGACTATCTGTGGAGATTGTATATGGGTTTCTATTCAGGTACAAGTTGAAATACATCATCTCTGACATTTCTAACAACTCCATCACAAGATGATTAGTCATAAATATTTTCACTACTAAAAATTCTTGCCAATTATACAAGTCAATCTAAGCTATCTAAAAGAGGAACAGATTATACCTTGGGAAACAGTGGTAGTGAATACTCTGTCAATGGAAGTTCCCAAGAAAAGACTAGATGATTATCTGTGGAGATTGTATAGATGGGTTTCTATTCAGGTACAAGTTGAAATACATCATATCTGACATTTCTAACAACTCAATCACAAGGTGATTAGTCATAAAAATTTTCACTAAAAATTCTTGCCAATTATACACGTAAATCTAAAATGATTTAATTTATAAGAACTCAATTTATATACAATTTTTAGAGGCACGTTTATTATGTAAATCAAGGTCTTTTGCATATCTCAAACCTCTCAAATGAGTCAAATCTCTATGGAACAACACTTCTTTTTCTTTTATTCCATTTCAAAGCATTCCAAAGTCTCTGGCCTCTGTAGTAATACTGATCTAAAAGTAGCAGAACTCTATCCAGGTTTATTACCTAACTTCTCAGTCTCAAATGTTTCTTACCTGTTTTGTCCCGGGTTGAGATCTCAGAGGTCAAGCGCTTGAAATATTCAGGAAGGTCAGCATATTCATCTCCATAGGAGATCACCTTGATCCCTTTGTCCAACATGTTTTCCCGAAGCTTCTTGAATTCATCTACATCTCCCCTCCGAACCAGCATAAAATGTTCTAGGTCAGATTTGTGCTTGACAGCCTCCAGGAATAGGGCCTGGAAGGTGGTATCATCTACAGTCCAGCCACAACCCAAGAAAAGGAATGATTTGTTTTCATAGAGTTTCTGAATCTCTCTCTAGGAGGAAGACAGATATCAGTGAGTATCTGATGACAGCTGGTAAAACACATCTCATGCTAAAAACAACCTATGACCCATGTGTTCAGACTGATTGGAAAGCTTAAAAATCTCACAAAGTT
The DNA here is from genome assembly GCF_016433145.1 of Gracilinanus agilis. Lineage (NCBI taxonomy): Eukaryota > Metazoa > Chordata > Mammalia > Didelphimorphia > Didelphidae > Gracilinanus > Gracilinanus agilis. The sequence goes on from NC_058132.1 coordinate 162,850,986, forward strand.
AAGAGTTTGGTTTTCTGTGAAAGATCCTTATCTCCTGGTTATTCAGAGCAAAGTTTTTTGTTTTTGATTGTATAAGGCTCTAAGTGACCACCTCTTATAGACTATTCCATCAGGGTTTGTTTAACATTTGTCATTGCATAGATATCTTTTGTTTTATTTTCTAGGCCTATGAAAACAGAGATCTTCACGTAGTAAGTCCATAAAGAAGATAATACGTTAGTGGTTTTTGGAAGTGAAGAGCTGGTTAAGAAGATGGTGTTTGAGAACAGGATTTGTATTTCTCAAATGTTATACTTTTGGAAAAGGACATAACACACCTAAAAAGTACTGGTATCTGCTGTGAGACTGGCAAATCCAATCAAAATGGCTATAAACTGGAAAAGAAAATAAGAAAATGGGCTATGTATATTCAGCAAGCTGGAGTCCATAGGGGTAAGCTATAATGTAAGAAGATAAATAGCAGTAAATGTAACTAAAACTTCAAGAAGCAAAAATCTAAGAAATGAATATATAAAAGAGGCAACCAGCAGGGGGAACTAAAGAACAAATCCAAAATGACAAATTTGACCTAACCAATCCTAAGATATGGTGGAATAAGAAGAACTAGGTCTAGGTTGTGGCTCTAGAAGGATATGTATTATTTGAAAATAAACAGAATAGGTAAAAGGGAATGAGACCAGGCAGCACTGTAAATTAAGAAAAATTTCTCATGTGAGGAAAATCCAGGAATCAGAAGGAACAGAACATGGCTGAGAATACTTAGGCCAAGATCAGACTATAAACAAACCACCTGGATAGAAAGAAGACACAGAGAAGTAGTTTAGGAAAGAGATGATTATCACGGAGGCATGTTATAGTAGTGATAAGCACTTCAATTATCTAGATACCTGATGAAGCCCTCTTTGCTCAAAGCAAAATAGTTGTATTTTGATTTACTTCAAAAATGTTAGCTTTCAAATACAGGATCCAATTCTATTTTGTATCTGACCTTCACCTACAATGAAGAACTACAAAAAAGAATGGTTGTTGGTATAAATGTGACAGAGGGGAATCTTAAAATGAAGTGACTATTTGCCCAACATTTGTGATAGAAGAGAAGTAGACATAGTCCAAGGTGCATGTTGGATTTCAAAAGAATATATTCTGAGGCTTCAGAGACAAGATAAGATTTATGAACTAAAATTCTATAGGGGGAAGTTGGCTCAGAAAAGATAGAAATCTTTTAAAAAAGAAATTCTGAAGGCAAAAAGGACAATTAGAAAATTATAGCATAGTCTTGAAAGAATAGTTTTCAAGAATGCTAAAGTTGAAGAATGAGCTGAGGTTAGTAAGGACAACTAAGGACAACAAACAAGGGTTTGTTTTTTTTTTAAAGTTGTATGGAAGATATGATTCATAATTTGGGTACATAGGATGACACTAAATCATGAAAAAGGAAGAGTCAGTTAACTTTTATTTTCAATCTGTTTTCTTTGCCAAGAAGAATGATCCTTGGTGAAGAAAGGAAAAAACACAAATGCCTAGTAGAGAGCAGTATTCAAGAAAACTTGAGGGATATTAAGAGAGTACTTACCTATTCTTGATAAGTTCCAGGTCCCCAAACCAAATGATCTCAGGTACGAAAAGAATAGGCATATGCAACCACTATGCCAATGTCAGTGAATTTTAAAAATAACTATGTTGCCCCAAAGGGTTTTAAAATACTGTTTGCCCTTTGATCCAGCCATACCACTAATGGGTTTATAACCCAAAGAGATCATAAGGAAAAAGACTTGTATAAAAATATTTATAGCCACACTTTTTGTGGTGGCAAAAAATTGGAAAATGAGGGGATGCCCTTCCATTGGGGAATGGCTGAACATTTGTGGTATCTGTTGGTGATGGTATACTATTGTGCTGAAAGGAATAATGAACTGGAGGAATTCCATGTGAACTGGAACAACCTCCAGGAATTGATGCGGAGAGAAAGGAGTGGAACCAGGAGAACCTTATACACTGTGGCACAATGGAATATAATGGACTTCTCTACTAGCAGCAATGCAATGATCCAAGACAATTCTGAGGAACTTATGAGAAAGAATGCTATCCACATCCAGAGAAAGAACTGTGGGAGTAGAAACACAGAATAAAAACAAATGCTTGATCACATGGGTCAATGGGGACAGGATTGGGGATGTAGACTCTAAACAATCACTCTAGTACAAGTATTAATAATATGGAAATAGGTTTTGATCAACGACACATGTAAAACCCAGTGGAACTGGTTGTTGGCTACAGGAAGGAGGTGGAAAGAGGGGAGTGAAAGAACATGAATCATGTAACCATGGAAAAATATTCAAAATCAATTAATTAAATACAAAATTTCAAATAAAAAATAAAGCCCTATTAAAAATAAACTATGTTACACCTTGAGATGTGCAAAGTGCTTCATAAATATTATTTTATTTGATATTGGCTGAGGTACCTGGTCACAAAGCTGGGAAACATCTGAGGCAGGATTCAAAGCTAAGTCCTCCTAACTTCATGGGTTGCAATCATTAGGTCATGTAGCCTTTGTCAATGATCTCTGATAGATGGCAGAGAACAGGTGAGGTATAGCAGGGGCAATAATGTCTCCATTTCCAAAAGAGGGAAGAAAAGAGTATGCAAACTACAAGTCAATAGGTTTGAAATTTTTTCTAGCAAAATTCTAAAATGTTATTGAAGGGATGGTAAGTGAATATGTAATAAAAGAAACAATGTTCACAAAGAACCAACATGAATTCATCAAGGACAATCTATACCAGACTAATCTAATTTCTTTTTTTTTACATACTGTTGCTTGATTGGTAGATCAAGATGTTTCATGATTTAGTTAGATTTTAGTGAAACACGAACAAGGTTTCTTAGGCTGTTTTTATGGATAAGATGAAGAAATTTGGACTGGACAAGTGTAAAGTTCATCAGACTCAGAACTCCCTGGTTGGCGAGTTGTAATCATTAATGGGTTCAACATCAATGAAGAAGGTCTCTAGTGGAGTGTTCTAAGGAGCTGGGATTAAGTTGTATTGTTTGACATTTTTATCAGTAACTTCAGTAAAGGCATAAATAGACTGTTGTAAATGACACAAAGGTGGGACAGATGAAGCTACATTGAGAGGTGTGGTATCCTGGTTAAGGGGGTTGGAAACCCAGTTTTCTTTTGCCTTAGATTATATCTCATGTCTTATGTTCAGTTTTAGGTGTTATATCTTAAGAAGAATATTGATAAGCTGAAAAGTGTCCAGAGGAGGGCAACCAGGATAATAAGGACATCAAGACAATGCAATATGAGGATCAGCTGAATGGACTATAGACAGCCTAGAGAAGATATGAGGTAGGATAAGCTGTTTTCAAATTCTTGAAGGGCTACCATTTGGAAGAATGATTAGACTTGTTTTGCCTAATCCCAGGTAGAACTACAGAAGCAATGTGTAAAAGTTGCAAAAGGGTGAATTTAAGCTTGCTACCAAGAAAAAACTTCTGAATACTGAGGAAGCTGAAGTATTCTCCTCACTAGAGGTCTTCAAGCAAAGTTTGGATGAGCACTTGGTAAGGATGTTGGAGAGGGCCTCCTTTTTCCACACAAGAATGAACTAGAAAGCTTCTGAGATTCCTTCCAATTTTGAGATTCTAGAATTCTGTGGTTACAGTTAAAAAGAAAGTACTACTTAACTAATAAGGCAGAGAAAACACACAACAATCCATTCTTATTATCTGGAGCCAATGAAATATTCAGATACTTAGGTTAATTTGGAACAGAAAGCAATGGTCAAAGTACCAAGTACCAAATATTCTCAGAAGGTGGTGACTATAAACATTACTCCTTTTCATGTACTCTTTAATCCAACTAAATTGGCATTTTTGCTGTTCTTTCAGTTAACTTTTCATCTCCTACCTCCTTGTGCTTGGAATACACTCCCTACCAATTCTCATCTCTTAGAATCTCTAGTTTCCTTCAAAGCCCAATTCAAATACAACTTCCTAAATAAGGACTTTCTTGATCCTCCCAGTTGCTACTGTCTCTAACTTAAAATTAACTCCCATGTATTTTGGATATCTTTATATGTGTACACATTATCTCCCCTAAGAGAATATATGCTCTTTCAGTACAGTGACTTTCTCATTTATATCTTTGTATACCCCCAAGGACCTAGCCCAATGCCTGGCAATGTTTTTGTTGAGTGAATGACTATATCCTTTCTACTGGTCCGAGAGAAGGTAAGCTTGAATAATAATAGTCTGTATAAGAGAATCCTTACCTGTTTATAGTACATCTGTAGAGTGTAAAGGGAAAACTTCAACTAATAATACTTGCCACATAGTTCTGTATTGTTCTTTTATTCTTAAAAAAAATTTTTAATGAACTCATCAAACAGAAACATTTAGATATACAAAGGACAACAAAAAACTGTACGTGAAACTGAATTTGTTAGGTAGTTTGTCTTTTTCAAAGTCTGCATTCCACTTCAAATTTTTTGACTTCGAAAATCCCCATTCATACTTCTGAATTCTGATCTAACAGTTAAAGAATTACAATGATACTACCACTTGGCTTACTTGCTCCTAATTGTCTAAAATAAAATACATTCCCTCTTCCATATCTATGAGCTAATAAATGAAAAAAAAAAAACCCTCAATCATATATACAAAAAAGAAATGAAATATGGAAAAGGCGAAGTGATTCTAAGGCGTCATTCCCTACAAATTATGGTGGAACCAGTAATAGATTAAAGCCTGTGTCAAGGAAAAGTATACAAATACAAAAAATCTGACCTTAAGAAAGAAAATACAAGAAAAATAAAGGTATTATTATTCTAAATCTTTCCAATCCTAGAAAGAGTTCATTCTAGTCACTAGGCTAAAGATACAATATTATTTCTTATATTGTCTATGACTTGAGTTATTTAGAGAATGAATCTAGAACATGAATCTAGAACATGGCTAATGGGATCAAGGTTATAGGCTATATCCCAGAAAAGGTCAGTTTTTTTGTGGAGAGAAAATTCTATTCTATACTAGGACTGCACTCCCTGATTCTGGTAAGTCATTTCCTAAATGTTGGGGGGAACTCGCTTGATAATTTCCAAAAGGGATACTAAAATAAGTATTGATGGGTCCATATAAATCCATCATTATTAACCCAAAATTCCTCAAATCAGTTCTTACTGATAAAAGTATTTAGTAATACATTTTGTATAGGTAGATGGCATTATTTATACAACCAGCAGATGGCAACCAAGTACAAAAGTTTCTACATGGATCTTAAATGTCTCCAAAATGAAGCTGGGGAAATCCCTACAGTTTGGTATCACAGGAGAAGCTTCAAGTTTCCCCGGACAATGCTGACACCTACCACCTGCAGGTGGAACAGAGAAGGAATGCTTGACTTTCCAATATTTTCCTACTGTCAGAGGATATAATGCCTCTTTTTTGAAGACCTGTGACTCATGTTAAGAGAGGTTTCTCAGAAAACAGTTCCCAACATACCAAGCAGGACCCTGAGCACTCACCATGACTTCAGTATTACGCAATACATTCTGATAGCCAGCTGGATGAAGTACAATTCCACTAGGATTGGTATAGACTCCATGGATGTGTAATACACTCAGCTTTCTCTTCTCCTGAGCCCATTCCAGGACCTGTACAATATAAGTACAACTCAGCAGGGATAATAAAGCCCAGTATTTGTCCCAATATCATAATTGTGTAAAAGATTGTTTTTGAGGCTAAGCTGGTCAAGTCATTTCACCCCATTGGGTTTCAGTTTACCAATCTGTAAAATATAGTCAGATCAGAACAGTGGTATCAAACTGAAATAGAAATGAGGATTCATAAGGATGCACATGGACCCCTATGGACCACAGACTGACAGAATACCATGTTTACATATTTCTTTTTTTTTTTTTTAAATTACTATATCAATATGTTAAAAACAGAACTACATTTTCATTTCATTTAGGCTACTTTCAGGAGTACTGTAGACCATATGTGACCTGTATGTTTGACATTTCTGGACCAGACGGTCTCTTGGGTCACCTAAAAAAATCTAAAGATCTAAAAAAAAAAAAAAAACCAAAAACCCAAAAACCTATGAACTTTAGTTGAGCTATAAGGACAAATAATTTTTTGAACTCCAAATAAGTACTTATCTATATTGGCTATAAAAAAATTTTGATCTTTCATAGTTTTGTTCTCAGGAATACTGAAAATTTCTCACAAGGAACACAAGAACTACTTATAGTTTTATCTAAAATGCTGATTTAAGTTTTAAAAAAATCAACTGTATAAGTAAAAGATGAAGGAAATATATATAGTAAGCAGCTGATGTGAAAAAAATCTAGTGATTCTAATCTACCACAAACTCAAGAGGAATTAGCAACATGTGATAGCCAAAAAAGCTACTACCTCACTCTTAATATGTGAGCTAGTTAGGCAGTAGCCTAGTCTGTCCTTCTTGTGTCACAGTAGGCACAGTGGGTCTAATTCTGGGTGCCACATCTTAGCAAGTATATAGAAAAATAGAACATGTCTAGAAGAGAGTTGCCAGGATGGTGGGGTCTGGGGAGAATGGATGGGTACACAAAATGTCATATAAAAAGCAGTTGAAACTCTGCATATTTAGTCTGATCAAGAGAAGGTTAAAGGAGACAAGATGACTTCAAATATTTGAAAGACTGTTTTGTGGAAAAAAAGATTAGACTGGGTCCAGAGGGCAGACTTGAGATCAATATATGGAATTTAGAAGAAGGTAAATTTTAGCTCAGTATAAGAAAAGCTTCCTAACAATTAAAGAAATGCAATCCAGAAATGGAATGGGAGGACTGGTACTGAGGCAGTAGGCCCGTGAGTTATTTTTAACTGGAGATATGAGGGCCATGGTAGAAAGGCTTCATAATTTGGGTAGAAGAAAAAACTTGCATCAAGACAATAATAATAGTTACTCCTGGGTCAGTGGCATGCAGAGCACTAAAAAAAATTATATTTGGAGTCAGAGAACCTAGAACCCAGTTCTGCCATTTATTGTATAAGGACTTGGAGCAAGTCACTTCAGCTCTGGGCCTAAGTTTGTATGTATGTATGTATGTATGTATGTATATATGTATGTATGTATGTATGTAAAATAAAGAAGTTATACTGGATAATTTTGGAAGTCTAAGTCTATGGTCCTATGGCTCCAGTATCCTTTTCTTCCAGACCTTAAAGCATCTTTGTGTGCATTATTAAGCAATGAGGCAAAGAGTTAATATGGGTTTAAGTGATTTGTGCAAGATCTGGGATGAAGTTAGTTTTAGAATAATTATGACACCATTCCCTCATCAAGCTCTCTACAATTAATCTTCACTACCTCAATCCATGCTTCTCTGTTTCCAAATTTTCACTTCCTACTCTTTTGTTGATAAATGCTACTAACAGAAATTATGTCACAGTGCTGAACTAAGGATTCATTTACACATTGATCTTCATAACTATATGGAAATGTGTTTATTTTTTGTTTGAATCTCTATCATGTTTGTTGTAGTAGCTGTCTCATCTCTCCTTGAACTCCCAAAGCCACAACAAACCCACTGTCATTCAAATGACAATGCCTCTTACTTTATTTTAAATTAAAAAAACATTATTTTATTCTATATTCACTTCCCCAAACAGAACTCTCCCTTATAAGAATGAAAAACTATTAAACAAAAACAACTGACACAACAATCAAGTCTAATATTATCTGGCTTTGATTTTAAAGAAAAATTGAGGCCCCCTATAAGGAAATTCTTTACCATTCACTTCTACCCAATGTGCTCTCCTTTGTGCCAGTGTTTGAGGAAGAGGTGATTCTTCTCTTCTTGCAAAGGGTAATTCTTTTTGTCTCCTCTGAGAACTAGATATTTATTTGTTCCTCTTCCCCTTGCCTCCATGCTCCACTCCCAACCAAACACCAAATTTCAATCATCCTCTATTGGACATAATCTTCTCCACTGTCTATAGACATGTCCAGGTCTCTTATCTTTCCACTGCCACATTCCTTGCAAGACTCTTTTAATTATGCCTTTATTTTCTAGGTCTCCTCAATGTTTTTCACTACGGCTTCTAACTACAGTACAAATGAATCTGCTCTCTCATCTCTAAATCTCTCATCTGCTAAATCTAATGTTTTCCCTTTGGCCCTCGTCATCTTTCACTATGTAGCTAGGCAGTTTCTTACCTCTTCCTCTTGTGGCTTCTATGACCACGCCACTTTCCTAGTTTTTCTCCACCTCCTCCTTATCAAGCCTCTGAATGAATCATCATCTTCCTTCCCCCTAATTACGAGTGCCCCCCAAAACTATTCCAAGTCCTTTTTTGTATTCTCTCTACCCTCTTTCCCTTGGTAATCTTCTCAATTCACATGGATTTAGTTCTATCTGTATATACAGTCTTAATCTCTCCCAAACTCTGGTCTCACATTATCAGCTACCTGCTAGACAGCTCTACTTAGACATCAGGTAGGTATTTCAAACTCAGCATGTCCAAATGCAGTTAATCATCTTTTCCTCTAAATCTACCTATTCTCCAAACTTTACTATCTCTGTGATGAGCACTAGCATAAAGCTTTCCAGTCACCCAAGTATGTAACCTTGGAATCCTCTTTGATTTGCCTTCCATATCCAATCAGTTGTCAAGACTTGTCAATTCTACTTCCATAACATCTCTTAACAATCTGTCCTATTCTAGTCATCTGGTTGCAGGTACTCTAGCTTGGGCCCTTTAAGAATCATGTCAGAACTATTCTAACTGCCTCCTATTCTGTCTCCCTACTTTTAGTCACTGCTCTCAATCTACCTTCCATACAGCTGACAAAATAACCTCTTTAAGGTCCAAGACTGACTGTGTCAAAACTATTCAGTATTTCCCTAGTGACTTTAGGATAAAATACGAACTCTTCAGTATGTAATTTCTAACCTACCTTTTCCATCTTTATTTCAAATTAGTTCTCTTGACATAATTTATTTCCAAATTGTACTATTAGCTATCCCCCAAACTGGGGATGATGGGCCATATCTTACCTTTGTCCATTTACATAAAGACCCCTCACCCCCCACCCAATTACCACTACCACCTATCATGAACTCTCTCCTCATCTCTGTGTCTTCAGAATCTTTATCTTCCTTCACCAGTCATCGAAGGTATGACTTCTCCCATTCTTGCCTGATCCTCACCATTGTTACAGTTCTCTTTCCTCAAATGACTTATTATTAACCTTATATATAGTTTCCAGAAGGATATAAACTACTTGCAGGCAGAGACTATTGCATTTTCATCTTTGCAAACAGTGCCTTGAACATAGAAGCAGATGATTGTACTGTACCATACTGTACCAAAGATCTCACATGAAATAGAAACATTCTTTTAGAAATCAATATGTCCTGCATTTGAGGATCTCTGACACCATCATCTCTCCAAAATGGCTTTTTTTTTACCCTTACCTTCCGTCTTGGAGTCAATACTGTGTATTGGCTCCAAGGCAGAAGAGTGGTAAGGGTAGGCAATGGGGGTCAACTGACTCCCCCAGGGTCACACAGCTGGGAAGTGTCTGAGGTCATATTTGAACCTAGGACCCTCCCGTCTCTAGGTCTGGCTCTCAATCCACTGAGCTACCCAGCTGCCCCCTAAAATGGCTTCTTTTTTAAAAACTCATTTACCAAATCAGTAACTATAACAATGATGCTATATCTGTAGCTATAGCTATAATCAGCAAAAACTACTGTCAATTTGTCTGTTTCTTTTTAGGTACTAAAAAAGAGAGGCCCCAGTGACTATATCAACAGTCTATTTAGGGGGATAAAGGAAGTAAACAATAGTGAAACAAAAGAAACCAAGAGTACCATTGTAACATTTTTTTTCAAATACAGAGAAGAGACTAAAAGTTCAGAAAGAAGCACAGACAAGGAAGGCAGTCTTGAAAATAATATGTAGGATTATATATTTTTCCTGAAAGAAAGTGGTATGAAATGGTGATTCGGTTTCATATGGAATCATCTTTTTGTGTGCTGTAATGTGCATGGAAATGTTCTTTTATTAGATGAAGCTGATAAAGGAAAAACTGTAGAAATACAAGGGGGCTGAGCCTTTAGGGGTTGCTTACATTTGTTAGGTAGTATGGTGACAAACCAGTGAAGGAAATCAAGAAGAAATGATGAAAAGACAATATCATGGAACCCAAGGGCAGAGAGAGCATAATGAAGACAGGGTGGTCAAAATATTAAATGCTGTAGGAAAAGGGAGAAGACTTAGAAAAGGCCATTGGATTTGATGAGACACTAGAGTTCTTAGAGCTGTGATGGTGAACCTATGGCACGTGCCAAAAAAAGGGGCATACCTGCTGTTGCCCTCTCAAGTTCATTACTAGAAAACCAGAGGGACTCAGGGTGGAGATGTTCCCCTCCCCATCTCCATGTACCTGAGGACATTCCTTACTTCCCCCACCCCTCTGCCCAGCAGCCAATAGAAGCACTTCCTCCCTCCCCTGTCTGGGATGGGGGGGGGTTAGGGGAGCAGGGAGTCCTCACATACTATGTGGAGGCATGGTGCAGAAGGCAGCCTGTTGAATCTGTGGTGAAGGTGATTTCCATGATGGGGTTGGAGAGGAGCTAAGTTTGAGGGGAGAATAGCTCATAGCAGGGCACATAGCTGGAGGGGAGCACAGTGCGTGGGCCACTCTCCTCCCCATCTCCACACACACCTCTCATCACCTACCTCTCTGCCCAGCAGCCCAATGGGAATGCTTTCTTCCTCCCCTGTTGAGGGTAAAGAGGGAGGGGCCAGATATGGTACTTGGTTGAGGTGGGGCCCTCTCAGAGAGGGCACTTGGTCTGGGGGTGGGGTGGGGTAGGGGTGGGGTCTGATACTCTGTCTCTAAAAGGTTCACCATCACTGCCTTAGAGAATGCCATGTCAGCAGAATGGTGGGTATAGAAATCAACCTGCTAAAGCTAAAAAGTAGTGAGTGGTGAAGAAACAGAAAGAGAAGTGTAGCTTACTTTTTCCTTAAGTTTAGCAGTGAAGGGGAAGAGAGATACAAGATTATAAGGATGTCTAGGTATCTCCGCCAAGGGAAGGGTGGCCTTTTGGGCACATTTTATCACAGGGAGACCTGAGCATGTCTGTAAGTACAGGGAGGGTAGCAAGATAACAGAAAAAGCAAATGACTGATGGAGCAAGGTCTTGGAAGAAACTTTGTAATTCCCTAATTTGGGGGATGTTAATTAGTATAACTGCTAAATTATTTTTGTAAACCTATCACTTTGCCAAGTGTAGAGCAAATAAACGAGCACATAATAAATGCTTACTGACTGAAGATCCTCAGGAAAGCAAAATGGGAAAATAAAGTCACACAGTGGGATGAAACTCATCTAGTTAGTTTTTTGAATTCACAAAAATCTTCATGGAATATTTATTTTCAAAATTTCCTAAGAACCATGGTTCTACGCCTTCTTTTGGCTGTTGATTTAGGTATAGTTCCACCTGAAGGTAGACTATATTTAGAAAGCTTTTTGGACATTACCCAGAATATTAGCCATATGAAATCCACCATATGACATGTGATAAGTCAAAGGCTGGATGATTACTTCCTGGATATGTTATACAACTTGGATCCCAATGTCCCTTCCAAGTGTGGCTGCCAGGAATCAACAGTTCAGGTTGATTCCATAATTAAATCAGACCTAAGTCAGCATCGGGTTAAGGCACTTTATTTACAATCAGGAAGGTAAAAGTATAGGAATAAAGAGAAAGGGAGAGGCTAGTCCAGGCCTGTGAATGCCTGGACTAGAGAGAAGGTTAAAAGGCTAAATAAATTAGGCTGCAAGCCACAAGGCCTAGCAACCAGATAGGCTGATGCCTGCTTAAGGCAGAGTTTGGAAGCGGCCCAGCTAGGCCAAGGAAGTCAGCCTAACTTACCCAAGTGACAATACAGAGTAGAAGCTGTCTGTGGTCTCAGGAGCTCCTTCAACACCAAGTTCAAAGCGGGAACTGCCTCCACAGGAAGAAACTAACTTACTTAAAGAGAAAGTGTCTTTCATCACTTCCTGTGGGTCCACCTCCAATTCAAGCGGACAAATGGCCATCTCTACATTGATTTGGACTGCCCAAAGGGCAGTCCCTTATTCTTGATTTGTTACTTATTGTCACGTGTGGGTAACTCGTCTCCCCTCCCCACTAAGGAAGGTGAGGATTACATCATTTCTATGCCTCCGTTAAGTAAGGGTTTAGCTATGAATGGCTAGAGCTAATTCTATTTACACAGGGTAAGTAACACATGTAGGTCACAATAAGGTAGAACACATTTGTGGGGGGTTAATTAATTATAAATATTAAACCATCTGTCTTGAGGCAAAATGAGACAATGTTCATACCTTCATTGTACCCCCAGGACCTAGCTCAGTACCCTACATAATAAATAGATGCTTAATAAATGTTTTTGGAAGTAAATCCTTGGGGCCAATTCTAATTCAGTGTCATAATCAGGTAGCATTTTAAATAATGAATGATAAAAACCTCATTATAATTCAAAAGGATTTATTATAATATTCAGATAATGTAGAATGAGGTACTCAGATGCTATCTATTTTCAAAAGCGCAAATGCTGTACATGTTATTAAGGAAACAGGAGTGCTTGTCAATTATCAAGAAACAATCCTTCATCCCATAGAGTAGTATTTTATTTTTTATTCTTTACCTTTTTCTCATCAGTAAGGTCAAGGGACTCAAGCTCTTTTCCTTGGTCTGCAGCATACAGTTCTAGGAGATTATCAAAGTTTGTGGTTAATACCAAGGCTCCATTCTCCATCAGGTAGAGGACTGATTGAAGCAGCTCTTTTCCTGAATCTTCCATCTTTGACTCCAAGTCATCAAATACTTCATATAAACAGTCCTTGAAAAATGTAGAACGGACATTGCTGGTACGCTAGAGAAGGATTTAAGAGAAATAGTGGATAATAATGGATCAAGTCTATGTTGACATGTCACCTGTTACCACTTTATTATTTCTCTACATAATACTCATTATTTGTGTTTAAGGTTTTTTACTTTAAATCTATAAATGATCAAAGAATTTTAGTATTGGAAGAGTCTTAAGAGACTATCTAGTCCAAGCCATACTTGAAACAGGGCACGTTGTATAAAATAGCTGATAAATTGTTAACCAGACTTTGCTCAAAAGATTTCCAAGTGAGCAAGATCTTACCAGTTTCTCAAGGTAGCACATTCCATTTTTTAAAAGCTACAATTATCAGGATTTTTTTTCTTATATCAAGCTTAAATTTGTTTCTTTGCAACTTCCAACAACCATTGCTCTTAAAACTGCCCTTTGGGGCCAAGTAGAAGCCTAATCTCTTTCATGTGATAGCCTATCCAATATTTGAAGATAACTGTCACCTAAGTCTGTTGCCTAAGTCTTCTCAAGACTAAACACCTTAGGGGGCAGCTGGGTAGCTCAGTGGATTGAGAGTCAGGCCTAGAGATGGGAAGTCCTAGGTTCAAATCCAGCCTCAGACACTTCCCAGCTGTGTGACCCTGAGCAAGTCACTTGACCCCCATTGCCTACCCTTACCACTCTTCCACCAAGGAGCCAATATACAGAAGTTAAGGGTTTAAAAAAAAAATTTAAAAAAAAAAAAAAAAAGAAGAAGACTAAACACCTTAGTGGTTTTCATTGTTCCTCAGATGACATGAAGTTAAGGTTCTTCATTATCCTAATTGTCCTCCTCTGGATCATCTCCAGTTTATTTTTATTTTAAACCCATACCTTGGGTTTAAATGAATACTGTGTATTGGTTCCAAACAGAGGAGCAGTAAGGGTTAGACAATGGGGGTTAAGTGACTCACCTAGGATCACACAGCTAAGAAGTATCTCAGGCCAGATTTGAACCAAGGACCTCCCATCTCTAGGCCTGGCTCTCAATACACTGGGCCACCCACCTTCCTCTATTCTCTAGCTTATTAATGTACCAGGGAACCCAGAATTGAAAGCAATACTTTAGAGAACAGCAGGACCCTTATTTACTTCCTTATTCCTAGATTCTATGCTTCTCTGAATGTAGATCCAGATTCTAATCACCATCTTGGCTGCCAGAATATAATACTGATTCACAGTGAGCTTACAGCTGGGGATCAATGAAAGTCTCCAGAACTTTTTGGATAAACTGCTATCTAGCCAGGCTATCTACCCCATATTATACTGGTGAGGCTGAGTTTTTGAATCCAGTCATAAAAATTTGTACTTAAACCTATTTGATTTCATCTTACTAAATTCACTTCAGTGCTTTAACTTTCAATATAATTTCTGAACTAAGAATCTCTCATCCAGTACATTATTATCAGTTTAGCATAAGTGAAAATTTGATAAGTATCTATGTCTTAATCCAAATAAATGATAAAATGTTAAATCTAACAGAGCCAATTAAAAATTCCTGGGATGTTTTATTGGAAACCTATTTTCAGACTAAAATCTAAGTAATCTAAGTAAACAATTCTTGTTTGGGCCTAGCCATTCAACTAAGTCTAAACTACTTCACTTTACAGGTATCTCTTCCACCAGGAGGGAGTTTTATGGGCATGGCACCACCTAGAATCTGGAAAATCAGAGTAAAATTTTTTGGCCATCTCCTCATACCAAAGAAGAAGCCTATGAGGTCTTTACAGTACCTTACTGTAAAATTTAGGTTAAGTATTTGGTCATAGGCTATATATAGGTCAATATTAAGGAAAACTACTGTATAAAAAAGGAAATTTAAAAATATTAAACAAATATGAGAAATTAAAAAATAAAACAAATTTGGGGAGAATAAAACTGAATGTAATGTACAGGTAATACTATACATAACAGTACATACATTTTATGCATTTAAGAGTTCCTAAACTTTTAAAGATATTTCTAAATTTCTAGCCTGTGTGTATTATCTGCTGGCTTTCACCTTCTTTTCAAACTTTAACTTTAAAAAATAGTGTATATTTAAGGTATTAAAAGATAAAATATGTTGATATTATACATATATTTTATGCATTTCTGAGTTTTTTTTCTGTATTGTTTGGGGACCTTCAAGTGTCACCTGCACCTTCTTCAAAACTTCCTCCAAAATTTCCATTTAATTTCTTATGCTGACCCATGATATATTGAAATCATAATGGGAAAAGTCACAATGTGGAAGGGATATCTGTACTTCTATTTAGCCTACATCTCTCCATCCTTTTATCAGGAACAGCATGAGAGACATCACAAAGTACTGTACAATAAACTATATCTATAATATTCCCCTGATCAGTTTAATATCCTTGCTTAAAAAAGGAAAAAAAAAAAAGATTAGTCTGTTCTTAATGAAGTCATGCTGGCTCTTTGTGGTCATGAATGTCCTTTCTAGAAGTCCATTAATGATCTCTTTAACACCATAGTATAGAATATTGGGGCAGTTAGGTGATGAAGTGGATAGAGAGCCAGGCCTAGAGTTAAAAGGACTCATCTTCCAGAGTTCAAATCTGGCCTCAGACATGTATTGGCTAGGTGATCCTGATTAAGTCACTTGATTCTGCTTGCCTCCATTTCCTCATCTGTAAAATGAGCTGGAGGATACCCTAGTGTCTCTGCCAAGAAAACCCCAAATGGGGCCACAAAGAATTGGGTACAACTAAAAATAACTCAATAATAACAACAAAGAATTTTGCCAGGAATCAAAGTCAAGCTTATTATCTTATTAGTTTGCAGACTTTAATCTTCTCTTTTTTGGAAAACTGGCACACATTTATTTGCCCTTTTTCAATTTTGCTGTACCTTTGCCGCTGTTTACCATCATCCTTCAATGGTTCAGTAATTATGTCTGCCACGTATTTTAATACTCAAGGATGTAGTTCATCTAGGCTTAGTACTTGAAAGCATCAAGGGCAGCTAGATATTCTTTCACTAGTTCTTTATTTATTTTGGATATAAACTTCCTATTAGCTATATTTGTTTTGTACTTTTCCAGTCCAAGGATACTTCTTCTTGGCAAAGGAAATAAGCAAAATAAGATCTCTACAGTTCTGCCTCATCTCAGGTCATTTATTAATATCCTAAAAATCCCAGCCATACCCCTTCTATAATCATTTTATCTTCAATTAAAAACACCTGATTTCTTAATAATAACAATAATTAATGTAATATAGTATTTGCAAAGTGCTTCACATGTTATCTCATTTGATCCTTAAATAATATGGTGATCTAGGTGCTATTATTATCCCAATTTTGCAGATGAAGATACTGAGGTTGTGGTAATTATGTTGAGGTCCCAGGGCAGGTAAGTGGATAGAGTGTCATGTCTGGAATTGGGAAGACCTGAATTCAAATGTGGCCTCATACCCTGATACTTAACCTATTTGCCTGTTTCTACAACTGAAAAATGGGGATAATGACAAGTACCTTCCAGGGTTGTTATGAGGATCAAATGAGATCATATTTGTAAAGTACTTAGCACAATGCCTTGCACACAGTAGTTTCTTAATAAATGCTTGTTCTCTTTCCCTTCCCTTAATTGTGGGTGTCCCTCAAGGCTGTCTTGGACCCTTTTCTCTTTTTTTTCTATACTGTTTCTATTGGTGATCTCAACAGATTCTGTGGGTTCAATTACTATCTTTATAATGATATTTCTTAGATCTACATATAACTAATCCTATCTATTCTCTTTTCTCCTCAACTCCAACTACATGAACTACTTAAGAATACCCCATTGGCTTCTCAACATTTCCAAAACAGAAATCATTATCTTTCCCCCAACATTCTTATAGTAGTAATAATAATAACAATAATAATAAAAGGTAGCATTTATATAGTGCTTTAAGGTTTACAAAGTGCTTTATGTGTTATATAATTTGATTTTCACAACCTTGTGATGCAGGAGACAACTATTATATGAGTGGTTAAGTGTCTTGCCCAGGGTCACATAGCTAGAAAGTGTCTGAGACAGGATTTGAAATCAGGTCTTCATGACTCCAAGTCTGGTGATCTATACCACCTACTTCTTCATCTAATACCGATGAAGGTACCATCATCTGTCCTCCTACTCTGCTAGGTTCGAAAGCTCTTTGACTCCTTATTCTCTCTCCACATATCCAACAGTTGCCAAATCTTGTTATTTCTATCTTTACAATATCTGTTGTAGACATTTAATTCAGGCCCTCATCTCCCGCTGGGGCTATCTAAGTGGCCTTTCTGTCTCAAATCTCCAGGCCATTCTTCACACAGCTGCCAAAGTGGTTTTCCTAAAGGTAGATCTAGCAATGTCTCCCCTGTTCTAACTCCATAGACTCCCTATTATCTTTAAGATCAACTATAAAGTTGTCTGACTTAAACTTAAGGATATTCTCAATCTGGCCCCTTCCCTCCTTTTGTGTTTTCACACTTTTGTACAATGATACTGAGCTACTTCTTGTTCCTTGCCAAAGGAACTTGCTTCATCTCTGATCTTCATGCCTTTGTACTGCCTGTCTCTCATGCCTAAAATGATTTTCTTCTTCATCTTGGCCTTTTGACATGCCTTTCTTCTTTCAAGAGTCAACTCAAATGCCACTTTCTGTAGGAAGTTTTCCCTCAGTTACTTGAGCATTTTTTATTTCAGGCTACCTACTTTTAACATCTATTTACATGTTTCTTTCTCATTAGCTTGTAAACTCTTTTAGGGCAAGGATTATTTTTGCTTTTCTGTGTATTTCTAGTGCTAAGTAAGCACTGTGACAGGAAAATAGTTAAGTGCTAAATTAATGCTCATTGACTAATTGATTTCTAATTGCCCAAAAATATATTCAGGTACCCCAAATCCTATTTAAAAAAAAAAAACCAAACCTTTTCTTGACCTTTCTATCTATAAACTCAAGTACTTTGCATAGTGATGTATGTAGTGTGTACTTTGGAGGAATTTAATATTTGCTGAATGAATATGGTAAAGGAACTAGAAATGTTAGAATGCACGTGGAGGATGATGTCCTAAAACAAATGAGTCATTTGTATCTTCCATTCTGATAGCAGTCTACTATTTACCATGTCAGGGTCCAGAATTATTTCCTAATGGCCTCAAGCTTTCCTGCTTAAACTTCAAGGGACTAAACTAGGTAGAGAGATAATTAATATTTAGGTTTTTTAGTCTTTCCTCAGAAAAATTTCCAGATCTTGACTCCATATTTTCCTGATACCAAATTTCTAAGAAGTATGTCAGTTTTCATGGTGTTATCTCAGTAGATTCAAAGGGAAATTTTTTTTTTCTTTCTTAAAACCCTTACCTTCCATCTTGGAGTCAAATACTGTGTATTGGCTCCAAGGCAGAAGAATGGTAAGGACTAGGCAATGGGGGTGTGTGTGTGTGTGTAAGTGACTTGCCCAGGGTCACACAGCTGGGAAGTGTCTGAGGACAGATTTGAACCTAGGACCTCCCGTCTCTATTCCTGGCTTTCAATCCACTGAGCTAACCAGCTGCCCCCATAAAGGGAAAATTTTTATTTGCCTAATAATTTTTTCCTTTGATTTTCAAAATTAAAAACACACACACATAAAAAAAACATCATTATTCTCTATGAAAAGGAAAAGTGACATAGATAAGCTATAGCAAAGAGATGAAATGGACTGTCAAAGGTCACATGTTCAGCTGGTGGTATTCAGCTATGAAAGGAATTGGATTTCTTACTTCACTATCCCATTTTACCATCAGACCTTACCATATGGTCAAGGCTTTCTCCCACGGCTAAGTGAAGCTCCAATTAATATATTCTTCCATTGCTGGTGTTGTGTAACAATTTAAAAACTCCTGTTCGGTATGTATAGTCATGAAATATAGACATTTTTGAGACCCAAAAGCTGTATACACAAATAGCTAAAATGAAACAATGCCTACCCATACTCTATATAGAAGGAATAATTTCAACAGTAGCAAAGAAGTATTTAGAATGGCTATCATCTAACTTTATCAGACAAACATGTAAATGGCTCTTTTATTTTATTTTTTTAAACCTTCACCTTCCATCTTGGAGTCAATACTGTGTATTGGCTCCAAGGCAGAAGAGTGGTAAGGGTAGGCAATGGGGGTCAAGTGACTTGCCCAGGGTCACAAGGCTGGGAAGTGTTTGAGGTCAGATTTGAACCTAGGACCTCCCGTCTCTAGGCCTGGCTCTCAATCCACTGAGCTACCCAGCTGCCCCCTAAATGGCTCTTTTAAAAACACAAACATTTTTCTTCTAAAAATAGCTTCCTTGTTGAGTTTTATAGTCAGAGTCTACTCTGACTCATATACTGACATTGCTTATTCATTTTATGCTCTCTAGTTTTATCTCCCTGCTAAAAGGTGGTAGTACCCAAGGGGTAAAACAGGCAAGACATGAGGGCTAAAAAATGGAAATGAATGCTCTGATTCATCCATTCATGAACAATTACTATTTGATCCAAATTTTCTTGAGCTGGGAATATATAAGGGAAAGAAAGTATACTGTTTTGCAAGTTAGAATGATTTCTTCAGAACCAAGCAAATGTTTTTCTCCCCTAAAGCTGGTGACACTGAAACTGATTTAATTTCCCACCAGTGGCCTTTATATGAGGGGATCAGGAATATAAACACAGATGTTTCAATGGTCAAGGAACTGGAAATACCAAACTCCCATGCAACTTAAAAAAAAACCCAAAACATTTCCTCATTCATTTAAGATGGCACATTAAATTCAATTTTACATTTCCTTTAAACTTGTCTTTTATAAACTATATTCTACTAGTCACTGTCCAAAAAAATCCCTGAGATTTTTCTTAAATTTTCTTCTCTATTTAGGCTAAACATTTACATAAATTTTATGTAAAGGGCAGTCCATAATGTACTTATTCACTGAGCACCAGGGGTTACTAGCTTTAGTTGGATGTATTTTCTTTAAAAAGTGATTTGAAAATATTGATACTGATTTTAAGAAATAAGTTTTCTCTCTTTACTCTCAAGCAGAACAACCCTAGTGGGCCTATTCAGTCAGTTTAATGTTGCCAACAGGGCACTTTAATGAGTTTTAGATGACTATAAGAGGGAGAATCCACATTTCCCCAAGCAACCCAATCTACCAGAATGCTATCTGAGAGTCGAATGGATTTGCCCTGAGAAGCAGTGGGTTCTCCCTCAAACACTGGGTCTTCAAGTAAAGGCTCATGACTACTAGTATAGGATGTTATATAGGGGATTTCTGTTCAGGAACAAATTGAACTAAATGGCTTTTGAGGTTCCCTCCAACTTATACTCCTTAACACTACTGGGAGTGTCATAGCTAACATAATATTGTGATACAGGTGAATTCTGGATCCCAACTTAAAATATGCCTTCCTGATTCAACTACCTACAGTTTCTAGATTAACAGGGTACCTATCATTTCTACTTTTGTAAGCTTTCTTGTATAAGTCTTCTTTTCTCTCTTCTCTTCTCTTCTCTTCTCTTCTCTTCTCTTCTCTTCTCTTCTCTTCTCTTCTCTTCTCTTCTCTTCTCTGCTCTTCTCTCTTTATCCCTCCCTCCCTTTTTCTCTCCTTTCTTCCTTCCTTCCTTCCATCCATCCATCAAGTTGACAAAGTGAAAGATAACACATTCCGTATCTTTTGCTTCTTCTATGTAGTCCTCACAAGTGAATTCTGATTTTTAGAAAAGCAAGATAAGGTGACTCCTACTTCATTTCTAGAGTTTGTTAACTTAGCACCAGCAAAAACCAAAACCAAAACCAAAAATGCAAAACACTACCTCTACATTTGTGGGAAGGTGCTTATTAAATAGAAAAAGAACCAAAATCAAAACTGGAGCTCCTCATCACTAAAATGCTAAATCTTTCAATGCTAAGAATTTTGGTTTGGGTAAAAATACTTTACAGATTTTATAGTATTAAGAGTATGGAAAAATCAATACAAATCAATCACCACCAAAGTACTCACTGTATTGATATCAGTAGAGTGATCTTTGAATATAAAATACCACATTCTCAAGAATAAGCAAATCAAAACAGGGTTAAGATAAACCAGATTAAGTAAGTTCCATATGTAGTAATAGTATTGAATAGTCTCAAAACCTCAGGGTCAGAAGGTCCCCCAAAAGCCATCTAATCTAAATTATACCTTAAAAAGAATTCTATGAAAAATAGCCAAACATTCTTTGACTCCCAGTGAAGGGAACCTACTATCTTTTGAGGCTAACCATATCTCTAGCTCCTTTCTTAAGTACCCTGGCCATTTTTGTCATCTTACTCTGGACAATATCCAATTTATCAATGTCTTTCCTAAATTTGAGGCCCATAAATGAACACAATATTTTAGATATGGTTTGAAAAGGGCAGAATACATCAGAACTATTGCTTCTATAATTTTGCACTATGCCTGTTGATGCAGCCTAAGATTGCACTAGTTGATTTGGCTGGGTTACACTACAAACTTATATTGAAATCACAATTCACTTGAGCCATCAGATATAATTTTTACACAAGTCTATGACATACTGTACTTCAAAAGTTGATTCTTTATCATCTAAGTGTAACACTTTATACTTATTCCTATTAAATTCATCTAATTAGATTTGCCTCAACATTTTAGCTTTTTGAAGCAAGAGGCTACCAATGTAATTAAGCTTTTTGAGTTGCAACTGGACAGCCTTGTTCTATAGTGAGAGTACCACTATGAATTTTGAGAAATGCAGAATGTCCAAGCATAAGGACACTCACAGGAGACAGTTTCTGGATAAGGTCATGGGCAACATGGACGAGGTTCTTGTCTTCATGGAGACATTTCTGAAATTTTTTGCTCTCTTCATCTTCAAGAAGATCAAAATCAATAGCAGCATCTAGCAGGGCCTGAATTAATCCCTTCCATGACTTCAGAGCTGGAACTTGAGGTGCAACTGCAGCACTGATGCCTGTTCCAATCACAAGCACTAGTTCCCCGGGCTTCTTGGATTTTAAACTTGGGAGAAGCTTCCTGCAGAAAAAGCACATTTGAGAAATTAGTCTTCCTAATGCACTGGCCTGAGAGTGTTTCTCCCCTATGCAAAAACACTCAGAAGTTTTTGCTCAAAGTATAAAAAGCAAATTCCTTAGGTATTTCAGTCCTCCTCATTCTGGTTCTAATTTACCTATCTTAATTACAGTACTCCCCTTTATGCCAAACTAGAGTACTAAGTATTCCCCAATTTTATGCTTAACTCTCTGCATCTGTGTCAGCGAACATCTTTCACATCTCTGCCTTCTGAAATTCTTAGCCTTTCAGGCCTAGGTCAGGTTCTACACTCTCTATGACATCTACTACTCTCACAGTGAAAGTGATGTTTCATTCCTCAAATTTTCTTAGGAAATTGTCCATGTTTGCCCTTATCTCACTCTACCTTGCATCCTATTATACTTGTACATGTTGCATGTCCCCATTAAGTTTATGCTTACAAAGCATTTTACATATTTTATCTCATATGATCCTCCCAAAAGTCCAGAAAGGGAGACACTATAGGTATTATTATCTTCATTTAATAGACAAGGGAATTAAAGTTCAGTAAGATAAAGTGATTTGCTCCAGGTCACAAGAGCTGCTGTCTGAGGCTGATTTTGAATTTAACTTTCTCTCGACTTCAACACATTTTTGTTGAATTGAAAAGACCTGAGTCAGTTAGAAAAAAATGATCAGCTAAGAACACATCTTTCACATAAGCTATAGAGAATCTAAAACATTTTACTCCAAAATACATGAGGCACATAGAGCTGAGTATCAGGAAAATGTCTGCTAAGAACACAGCAAAAAACAGCTTTAGGAATTAAAAATAATCCTGAAGTCGACTCCTCTTTTATGATCACTCACCCTTTAGAAGAAACAAAAGTGATAGAAAAGATCCTAAGATTATAGTTCAGCAGGGCAATATAGGTAGTTATGACTTTTAATTTTAAAAATTAACCTTAGGATAAAGACAGGAATAAATTTGCCTTTGCTGTGTCTATGGAATCGAAAATGGAGGCCTGGAAAGAACAGGAGTTACTATGGTTCTGAAAGAACAAAAAACTCACACATCTAATCAAAGAATATGTGCTGCATATCAATGTTTGTTTTTAGTGAAAAATGGGCAAAATCTGCCTTGAAGCATACAATAAAGCAATTTACTAAACTCAATCATAATAGTTTTTTAAGTAGGCAGATTAGAACCCTAGTTACATTACAATGCTTTTCTTAATTCAGGTTCTCAAGTATACAAGATAAAAAAAAACTTTCTAAGGGCCAATTTGCTACTTAATTTTTGTTAAAAATACTTTTATCCAAGTAGTCTTCTTCTCCTACATATTTGCCTAAGTTATAATTATTTTTAAAAATCCCTACTCTCTGTCTTTGTAACAACTCTTAAGACAGAAGTGCAAGGGCTAAGCAAATAAGGTTAAATGACTTGCTCAAGGTCACACAGCTAGGAAGTATCTGAGGCCAGATCCAGGTCTTCCTGACTCCAGGCCTGGTGCTCTATCCATGTGCCACTTAGCTGACCTTTTCTTTGCTTATATTAGAAGAAATGAATAGAATCATTTAAATAATGGTTACATAACATAAATTAGAGGATTACAGATTTTAAGTTAGAAAGGACTTTAGAGATTTACCTAATCTAATCCTCTCTTATAGATGAGAGAATATAGTGAAGTTAAGTATCTTGTCCATGGTTATACACTTAATAAATACCAGAAGCAAGATTTCCTGGCTTCTGTCCCACACTGTCCAGGGAGAGATGGAAATGTAGTATGATATGGTTTGACAGATGAATTTCAAGTTAAGGATTATGGTGGTGAACAATGGTACTGAGATTAAGGGTATGATCATCACTGTATGTGTGGGAGTCGGGGGGAAAACTAGAAGAAGGTTGTGGGAAAAGCAAAGGATAAAGATAGAAGAATATAAGTTAAATAATTTTTTTTAAAACCCTTGTACTTCGGTGTATTGTCTCATAGGTGGAAGATTGGTAAGGGTGGGCAATGGGGGTCAAGTGACTTGCCCAGGGTCACACAGCTGGGAAGTGGTTGAGGCCGGGTTTGAACCTAGGACCTCCTGTCTCTAGGCCTGACTTTCACTCCACTGAGCTACCCAGCTGCCCCTAAGTTAAATAATTTTAAGAAAATCTGACAAGTAAACCAGTGAAGTGGGTCAGTGAATGAATTTGAGGAAAAAAAATTAAGGAAAAATCTGAAGAACAATCGCTAGGTCCATGTATGGGTACAAATTCTAAGTTGTAAGAGAACGAGGATTGAGGATAACTAAAGAAAAGCAAAGAGTATTACAGAATAGAACCTGAAGAAGTAGGCTTAAGAACGATGAAAATAGGAGCAGCTAGGTAGCACAGTGAATAAAAAGCCAGGCCTGGAGCCAGGAACCGAGTTCAAATGTGACCTCAGACACTTCCTTGCTATGTGACCCTGGGCAAGCCACTTAACTCTGATTGCCCATCTTCTGTAGCTTTTCTGTTTTAGCACTGATATGAAGAGAGAAAGTAAAACTTCAAAAATGAATGACAAGGATAAAATATTTGGCAAAGACAAGGCAGCTAGGAGATAATACAGTGGATAGGGTATTGAGTCTGGAGTCAGGAAGACCTGAGTTCAAATCTGACCTCAGAAAGTTCATGGCTGTGTGTCTCTTAAATTTGTTTACCTTAGTTTCCTATCTGTAAAATGACCTGGAGAAGGAAAAAGGAAATCATTCCAGTTATCTGTCAAGAAAATTCCAAATGGGGCCATGAAGAGTTCAACAATATTGAAAAACAACTAAAACAACAAAGGAAACAGAAATAAAACTTCAATAAGAAAAAATGGATCTGAGGTAGGAGGAAATTTTAATTCTTATCAAGAAGATGGAGAATGGAAAGGGTTACACAGAGGAGAAAGGCAACAAAAAGGACAACTATACAATTAGAGCTTAAAAAAACAGATTTGGGATTCTTCCTTAAGAAGAGAGAGCTGAGTACTGGACATTCTGAAGAGAAAGGAGTTACTTTTAATAGCAATAATGATATAATAGAACCAGAGAAGCTATCAGATGAAAGATGATTTAGAAAGAGTAAGAGGAAAAAGAGAATAGTAACAGTGGTTGGTAATTCTTCCTTAAGGGGTATTGAAGCAGTTATTTGTTGGGCTAATAACAACAGAGATGTCTGTGTCTTCTTCTTTTTTTTTTTTTTTTTTTTCTTTAAACCCTTGTACTTCGGTGTATTGTCTCATAGGTGGAAGATTGGTAAGGGTAGGCAATGGGGGTCAAGTGACTTGCCCAGGGTCACACAGCTGGGAAGTGGCTGAGGCCAGGTTTGAACCTAGGACCTCCTGTCTCTAGGCCTGACTCTCACTCCACTGAGCTACCCAGCTGCCCCCTGTCTGTGTCTTCTTGGGGCAAGATATAACATAAAATTTTGGACAAATTAAGGAAAAAATATGAAGGACAATCTCTAGTCTTCTTGGACCAAAATATAACAGGAAACCTCCCAAGACTTTAAGCAGATTAAACCTCAACTTTTGGTGATTTCCAGAAATAATGTAAAAAGTGTTGTCAATGAATAGAAAGCTTTGGGATGGAAATCGAAGAACACAAGGCAGAGATTATGTATTCATTGGTGCTCTATTGAATAAGAGATGCAGAAGAGAAAAATTAAGTTGGAAAGTGAACAGCTGGCTAAGAAGGTGGTATCTGAGAATGAGATTTAGAATTCTGGATCATGGCTTACAATATAGAACTGGCAAAGATTCCTGGCCAGAGATGGAACATACCTAATGCAGGCTGGTGAGAATGTATTTTCATATATATTCCCTAAATTATAAAGAATAACAGATAATAATCTCATAAATTTACAGAAAACATGATCCCAGAAGGGAGCCATTAATAAAGTGCATGGTCTCAGTGCCTGCCCACAAATGCCTAAAGATTAGGAAATAAACAGGAGCTGAGTTCCTAATGGAAGGGGCCAAATTTGATTTCACAGTTATAACTGGGACTTGGTAACTCATGATGAGATTATGGCTCTGGATGGGTATAGTTTATTCAAAAGAAGTAAGATTTGTAAAGTAGGGATATAGTAGGTATATTAAGAAAACACAGGGGGCAGCTAGGTGGCTCTGTGGGTAGAGAGGCAGGCCTGGAGACAGGAGATCTTGGGTTCAAATCTCAGATACTTCCTAGCTGTGTGACCCTGAGCAAGTCAGTTAATCCCCACCGCCTAACCCTTACCTCTCTTCTGGTTTGGAATCAATATTTAGTATTGATTTTAATATAGAAGGTAAGGATTTAAAAAAAAAAGAAAAAAGGAAAATATATTCATGTGAGGAAATCTTGGAAACAGAGTGGGAAGCATGATGTAGAGGTTTTGGGTTGCTAAAGAAGGAAGAAACAAAAAATAATTTTGACATCAAAATGACAAAACTGTTCTGTAATATTACAGGACACCTGGACAGAGAGAAGAATTAAATCAAATGATTTGGAAACTGATCAAAATTGTGGAATGGCAGTATAACATGATAGTGATGAGGGTCTTCAATTATATGCAGATTATATGCTTTCTCTTTCTACCAAAAGCAAAGCAGTCAATATCTTCTTGACTTACCTCAGTGGTAATGCTGTCCTTTAGAAAGTGGAGAAAACAATAAGAGGAAATTCTATTTTGGATCTTATTCTCACTAACAAGGAGAAACTGGTTGCTGGGGTAGAAAGGATGAGAATGTTGGGGAAATGAAGGAAAGGGATCACTTCTAGAGTTTGTGACAGAGGACAGGAAAGCCAAGACATGGTTTGACATGTACTCTATATATTGAGAAAGCAGATTTTAATGAAGTTCAGAGGAAGGAAAGTAGGTTCCCATGCACTAAAATAAAATGCTTCAGAGGAAGTCAGCCCAGGAGAGATGAGGGATGTTCAAAAAAGAAATTCTGAAGACATAAAGGGAAACAATTCCATATGAAAGAAATAGGGAATTTTTCTAAAGATACCAGTGTGAACAGAAAACTCACTCATCAACTTGCATTTTAAAAGAAATATAAAGAAGATAGAAACAATGCCTGGCAACAGAAGATGAATAGCATAAATGCATGGCTGAGTCCAGGAAAAATTGTATCAGGAATGATAAAAATCATAATAAATTCAGGCTGGTATGGGAAACTAAGAACAATAAA
The DNA here is from genome assembly GCF_016433145.1 of Gracilinanus agilis. Taxonomy (NCBI): domain Eukaryota; kingdom Metazoa; phylum Chordata; class Mammalia; order Didelphimorphia; family Didelphidae; genus Gracilinanus; species Gracilinanus agilis. The sequence continues at coordinate 162,878,153 of NC_058132.1, forward strand.
AGGGTTTTGTTTTGCTTTTTAAAGCTCAATTGGGAGAGAATGGGAGGATCAAAGAAGGGATAGGACCTTTGTTTCAGGTGGACAAGCTGATGATAATTGATAAGAGAGGAGGTAGAGTTGCTTAACTTTTATTTCATTTTTGTTTTCTCTTCAAAGGAGAACAACCTTTTACACTGGAAATGACAGAACAAAAATGATAACAGGGAGTTAATACTGGAAGGAATTCCTGAAATGAGGAGATCATCGACCTATTTGAGTATTTTTCTTCTAAGGAAGATGATCTTTGCACTGGAAATAATAGAATAAAACATTTCTATTAGGGAATTCACATATGAGAGAAGTAAAAGACACCTTACTGGCTGCCCTGATGAATTCAAGTTACTTGACCTAGATGAACTATATCCTCCAGTCCTAAAAGAACTGGCAGAGGTGATTATTTAGCTGTTGTTAGTGATATAGGAAAAATCACAGAAATCAGGAGAGGCACAAACAATATGATTAGAGGAGGGCAAATGTTGGCTCAATTAAAAAAAAAGAAAAATAAAAAAAAGGAAGGTCTCTCACTGAACTTGACTTTAATTCTTATAAAAATTTGGAAGGAAATTGGTAATAACAAATGGCCATCATGGTTTCATCAAGATCAGGTCATGTCAAACTAACCTCATTTCCTTTTTTGACAGGATTGTTGTTTGTCCTTCATTTTTGAAGAGGACCAGTGACATCATGGGGTGATGTCTTAACTTGTATGCGAACTGGATTTAAGGTAGAGTTTCATAAAGTAATCAGTTTCACTCTCTCTTCCAGAGTCATCCAAGTTCAGTGGCAAGACAAATGTCAGGATGAGTGGTAATGGCCCAGAATGGAGTAGATGACTTTGACTCTTCAATGTCTGAATCTTTAGTGTTCCACAGCACCTGCTTTAATGGCCTTCGTGGTTGTTGGAACAAACTTCTCATCTGTCCATTCCATTGAAGGATGTCTTCACATTGTTTGAAGGAGACACACCACTAACTCACCAACGGGTTGGTGGTCCATCAGTCACCCTCAACCTGGTCTGGCCCAAGACTTGCTGAGACAGTTTACCAGGTGTATGAGAATACAAGAAGGACTAGTACCTCTGGTATGAGAACTTGCTGAGCCCTTTTCAAGGCTGCTCATCTACCTTTGGTGTCTACCTGGCACTCAAGTCTTATGTGGCTAAGAAGCTGTAGCACATGCAGTGGCCACATCCAGATTTGATAAGATTACTAAATTAGTAAATGAGGGAGATGGTATGGATATAGATTACCTAAATTTTAAATAAAGTCATTCTATTCTTGTGGAGAAGAGAAATACAGATTAGACAACAGTACTACAGATAGATTCAACCTATGACAAGAGGGTTTTAGTAGAATATCACAGGGATCAATGTTTAGCTGTTTAACACGTTCCTAATGATTTGAGTAAAGGTATGCTCATAAAATCTTCAGATGACACAAAAGTGAATGGGAAAGCTAAGACAGTGGATGCCAGAGAGTCAGGAACTAAAAAGATCTTAACAGGTCAGCATTGGGCTGAATCTAAGTTGAAATCCAATAGAGATAAATGTAAAGCCTTGAGGAAGGAGGTGTAGATAGACAGAAGTTGTTTTAGTAAATATCTGTTTTTTTTTTTTTTTTTTTGCAGTTTGCAGCCTCGATATCAGTTAGCAGTGTAAAGTAGAAGCCAAAAAAGCTAATGAAATTTTAGCTTCATTACAAAGGTAACAATCAGCTATTACTATCACTACTTCCCTTCTCTCCCTTAACCTCATTATATGATATAGTACCAAAAAAGCCCAACCCCTCCCCAAATAAAACAAAACAAAACAAAAACAAAAAACTCAGCTCAAGGCAATCATCTCTGCTTTGACAGCTTTTGACAACATGAATGGGATGAAAAATAAAACATTCTAAGTAGATGAAACATGGAATAGACTACTCCTCTATCATTACCTTTGTTCCTGAGGTTCTATTCTCTTCCTTACCTGGGTTTTTTGGTGGGGGGTGCTCCATCACTGAAGTATCCAAAAATATCGTCTATATCAGAGGGCTGGCTCCCTGTAGAAGCCATCCAGTTTCTAAAATAGATTAAACATAGGAACTAAAATATTATGGTTCAGATCAATCCAAAAGTATACCACTGAGAAATCCAGAGATAAACATATAACAGATTTCATAAGTTTTACATTTTAAAGCTTTTAGAGGGTCTCCCCACAAACTCTGAATAGAGCAGTGATTCCCAAAGTGGGTGCTATCGCCCCCTGGTGGATGCTGCAGCGATCCAGGGAGGTGGTGATGGCCACAGGTGCATTTATCTTTCCTATTAATTGCTATTAAAATTTAAAAAAAAATTAATTTCCAGGGGGCTAAGAAGTATTTTTTTCTGGAAAGGTGGCAGTGTGTAAATAGAATTAGCTTGATCCCATTAATAGTCAAAAATCTACTCAACCCAGGCGCTCTCTCACCTCCCTTAGTGGGGAGGGGAGACTAGTTACCCACACATGACAATAAGTAACAAATCAAGAATAAGGGACTGCCCTTTGGGCAGTCCAAATCAATGTAGAAACTGCCATTTGTCCATTTGAATTAGAGGTGGACCACAGGAAGTGATGAAGACACGATCTCTTTAAGTAAGTGAGTGAACTTCCTGTGGGGGCAGTTGCCGTCTCGAACTGGAAGAAGAAGCATCTCCTGAAACCACAGAACGCTTACACTCTATATTGTCACGTGGGTAAGTTAGGCTGACTTCCTTGGCCTAGCTGGGCCAATTCTAACCTCTGCCTATCTGGCTGTTGGGCCTTGTGGCTTACAGCTTCATTTATTTAGCCTTTTAACCTTCTCCCTCCGTCCAGGCCTTTGGCCTGGACTAGCCTCTCCTTTTCTCTTTACTCCTACTTTTACCTACCGATTGTAAATAAACTCTTCAACCCGATGCTGACTTGGGTCTGATTTGATTACGGAATCAACCTAAATTGTTGATTCCTGGCAGCCACATATTTTTAATATATATCTATAAATACCTAAATTTTCCCTCTTACAGCAGTAGGCCAAAAAAGTTTGGGAACCACTGGAATAGATTATTAGATCAGACCTTTTGCTGAACCAAAATTGCCTCAAGAGAAAAGAAAAATGAAAATGAAATTTTCAAATGAAAAACCTCACAAATTATACTACCATTTCATTGAAAAGAACAGACTTCCTTGAAACAAAGAATTTTTGGTTTCATGATGCTAATTTGTTTGTTATTTTAGAGCCCAACTAAATTCTGGAAATTGGTTAGGATCCACAAACATTCAACATTTTGCCAACCTTAAGATTTTTGTATATGCTAAAAGCCCCAGGTAAAGAAACCATTAGGTCAGGAATAGAATGTACAACATAGGCACAATATACAAATCGATTACTCACAAGACATTACTCAGTTTCTGGGCAATTACTTGACTATATAGACTTTAGGATGTTTTCTTTTTTTACAAAAAGACTGAACATTTAGTCAGTTTCATGTGCTTTTGCTTCCTCAGAAGTATATTATACAGATGTGATCAAGCATAGATTGCACAGAAACAGACCAGTAATTAATATGATGAGTTAAGTGAGAAAAACAGGTATGAAAATGACCAAAGAAGCAAAATTTAGATATAACTGATAGTTTAAGGTTGGTTAAAGCAACAATAACAACTTGGGAAAGTTGCTAAAACGTTAGGGATTGATACCTACAGATTGGGAACAATATTTTAGTAGAAACATACAAAAATAGAGATGTTAAATCTTAAGCCCAGTTGTCCCTTCTAGTATTTTTGAGAACATATTATCATTTAATCTTTTAAATAGCAAATTATTTTATGCTTCTGGGTTCTTGTAAGCAAGGCCAGTGCAGTACAATCTAGTAGGTCCTATTAAACACTCAATCAACAAACATTTATTAATCACCTACTATTATATGCCAGGTCTTGGGAACACATGTACAAAGAATACAACAACTCATTAATATATGTAATATACAAGCAGCTTACATTATAATAAGGGACACCATGCATATAAAAAACCATATACAGAAAACAAAACCAAACAAAAAAACCCCATAAACAGTTCTGTCAGCTTGAAATCTGAAGACCCTAATTCTGTCCCAGTTCCCCAGAGAATTCAACTCAGGTGAATTTCAGTTTCAGATTTAGCCATTTCAGATTGAATAATGGACCTTTAGGTACTTAATGGTCTTAGTTGGGTGGAACTAGAAGACCTAAATCAAATGTTAAATACTCTTTTGTCCTAGTAATTTCTCCCATTGTATCCAAGTCCTTCCCCCCCCCCCTTGGCATAGCCCTAGGCTGGACCCTTCCCTTTGGTATCTATTGTTTTATTTATTTGTTTTTTAAACCCCAATCTTGGCTCCAAGGCAGAAGAGTGGAAAGGGTAGGCAATGGGGGGGGTCAAGTTACTTGCCCAGGGTCACACAGCTGGGAAGTGTCTGAGGTCAAATTTGAACCTAGGACCTCCTGTTTCTAGGCCTGGCTCTCAATCCACTGAGCTACCCAACTGCCCCTTTGGTATCTACAGTAAAGCATCAGGACTTCCCATTTCTTTGAAGCCATGGTACTTCCTGGTCCTTAGTTCCCCTAAAGGCATATAAATTCCCCAAGTTCTATTCTTTGGAGGATCATCTAGCATGGTGATCCTCTCCCAGATACTGTTGCCAGAGTGCCAGAGCCTTTGACTCTGTGTGGTTTTAAGAGCTTGACTCTGTGGCAGACCAATATTGGACAATCTCTTTCCTGAGTAAAGATTTGGTTTTTCTGATTAATTTAGTAGTTCTGTGTTTTTCACAAGTTTAACAGTATTGATAAAAAGTGAACTTAGACATAAGCAAATCTGTTAAGAATAAGGTAGTGTGGGAAATGGGTAATTCACAAGCAATTGGGAGGGATAAGAAAAGGCTTAATGAAAAAAATTTCCTTCAGTTGCATCTTGAAAAGTTTTTTTTTACTGACTTTTCTGTTTCTTACATTACCTAGTATCACATGTATTCCTCTTCCTCCCCCTCTCTGAGAGCCATTCCATATGATAAATATTACTTTTTAGGGGGAAGGGGGAGAAAAAAAACTTAGCACAGCAGATCAATACATCAAGAAAGCTGGGAAAATATGTGCAATGTTTAACAATGTGACTCTCCCATCTCCTTGAATTGGTGAGTTGGGGATGTCTTCTCATATCTCCACATTTGAGTCCTCCTTGAGCTTTAGCTATTGTATATATTATTTTCTTGGCTCTATTTACCTTACTCAGCATCCGGTCAATTCAATAAATATTTTATGTGCCAGGCACTGTGCTAAGTGCTGGGGACACAAAAAGAGACAAAAGATAGTTCTTGATTTCAAGGTGCTTACTTACAATCTAATAGGGGAGACAATATGCAAATAAACATATGCAAAGCAAGCTATATACAGGAAAAACAGGAAATAATTAACTGAGAGAAGGTATTAAAATTAAGAGAGGTTGGGGAAAGCTTTTGGTGGGGGTGGGATTGGCAGAGAGAATGCTCAGAGCTGAGAGATGGAAAATTGAGTGGAAAAGGTTCTCATGTGTCACCACTGCTGCTTCAGTTGCACATTAAAAGGTAGAGGAAAGGTGGGAATGAATTTCATATATGGGGAACAGTCAGTGCAAAGACAAAGTGACAAGTAGATATTGTGTCATGAGCAAGGAACACAGAGAAGGTCAGTTTGGATGGATTGCTGAATACAGGAAGGGGATTATGTCCAATGAAGTTGGAAAGAGGTTGTGGTCAGGTTGCAAATGGCTTTAAAAGTTAAAAAGAAGAAAAGTTCATATTTTATCCTTCTATCAATAAAAGCCAGTGAAACCCAAAGATTGGTTAGGAGTAAGATCTAGGTCTAACAAAAATTACATGGGCTTTAGTGTATAGGATATAGTGGTGAATGGTGAGGGAACTGAGGGAAAAAAGAGCAATTAAAGCAGCTGCTGCAATAATCTAGGTGAGAGGTGGTAAGGGTCTGAGCTAAAGTGGAGAGAAGAGATTGGATATGATAGATGTGGATAGAAACAACAAGATTGGTGAAAAGACACAAGTCACAAAGTAAGCCCTGAGAATGATGAGTGGAATTTTTGTAGGGAAAGATAAATTCATTTTGGATATGTTGGGTTGGTAGAGTCTCTAGCACATCTAGTTCGAAATGTCCAACATGCAACTGGTCAAAGAAGACTGAAGCTCAGGAGAGGGACTAAGGTCAGATATTGGATATACCTACCTAAACTCCTCTCTCTGTGAGTCATCTGCATAAAGATGATAGCTAAACCCATAGGAGGCAAGGAGGTCAGCAAAAATAATACAAAAGGAGGAAGGCACAGGTTGGAACCTTGGAGGAATTCCTATAGTTAAGGGGTACAGGATAGATGATAAGTCATTTTGAAGACTGGGCAAAAAGATGATAGGAAAACAGAATAGAGAGTAGGGTCATAAAGACCCTAAGATGAGAGCATCCATGAGAGGTTGGTCAATAGTGTCAAATGTAGCAAAGAAGTCAAGAAGGAGATCTGAGGTTCAAATCTGGCCTCAGACACTTCTTAGCTATGTGACTCTGGGCAAGTCACTTAACTTCTCTTACCTAGCCCTTACCTCTCTTCTGCCTTGGAATCCTGAGTGCCACAACCATTCCATCTTTCTTTATATTCCCAATGCTTAGCTTAGGGCATAGCACATATTAAGCATTTAGTAAAAGCTTGTTGACTTGACTTGATTTCAAGAATGTATATTTTACTGGAGGATACAACATATATACAGATGAATATAAGATGATTTGAGTATGGTAAAAAAACTAACAACTAGAATAGAGGCTATTATTTATTTGTTTGTTTTTAAACCATTACCTTCCATTTTAGAATCAATACTGTGTATTGGTTCTAAGGTAGAAGAGCTGTAAGGGCTAGGCAGTGGGGGTTAAATGACTTGCCCAGGGTCACACAGCTAGGAAATGCTTGAGGCTAGATTTGAACCTAGGACCTCCCTTCTCTAGGCCTGGCTCTCAATTCACTGAGTCACCAAACTGCCCCCTAGCTCCCCCTAGCACCACCTAGCAGGTGCCACTTAAACTGACTCAAAGCAAATTAAGCATTGGAAGAGACTGAAGTGAGGTAGAAGCACATTAATGTTATCAGGGATAGTCTGTAAGATGACCAAGAGATGTTTCACCCAAGAAATATGCTAGCTGTCTTAAATGGAATAGATGAAGGGGTTTAAATCTTTATTAGGGGAGAGAATAGTCAAACCAATAAAATCAAAGATGTTTTGAGTACCAAGTATATATCAAAAAATTATTAGAATATTTTTCTACTATTAAACTGAAAGTCAAAAGGAAAATAGATACATGAAATCAGACAATTTTAGATTTGGGATGAACCTTACTGATCATTTAGTCTAATCCAATGATGGGCAAACTATGACCTGTAGGCCAGATGAGGCCTCCTGAAATGTTCTATCCCACAGCAGGGATAATCTGAGGAATACAATGAATAGGATACAATACAATGAAACTTCAAAAGAGTTGCCTTAGAAACAGACTGACAGATGAACATTTCCTTTCCTTTGGCCCCCTCTTTCAAGTTTGCTCATCACTAGTCTAATCTGTTCATTTTAGAGATAAACTGAGGCCCAGAAAAATAATATGATTCATTACATTAAAATTCACTTTAGAATGTTTTTCTCTTCAGAATACATTACCTGATATCAATATCTTCTCAACTTTTATAACTATCACTCAACTATCTTTATAGAAGTTAGACCTAAATTGAAGCCATAGCTTATATGCCTACATATGTGTTGTTACGATTAAAAATGATGAGGGCCGAGATCAAAAGGGAGAATAGTATTTTAATAAAAGCCATGCTGATAGAGATAAACTGACCACTCGCCTGTAAGAAACCTCTTCCAACCTCAGCTCCGCCATTTACCTCCCCTCTCTCCGCAAGCTCAGGTAGCTAAAGCGGAAGTTCCAAGTCACTTCCCCCTAATTTCAAACAGTCCCTCACCTTGAATACGTCATCCAAAACAGGAAACCCATTGGACCACGGGAAATGTAGTTCCAAGTATCCCAAGTGATTTTAAATGACACATAACCCCCCTGAGATCCGTTGAAAAAGACTGGTCTTTTTCAGTGGATCTTAAACCAAAAGAAAAGAGGACAAAAGCTAGCCGCGTTGACAAAAAGCCAAATTTGGGGCAGTCCTCCACTGGCATAAGAGTGTCCATTCAAAATAAATGCATTCAATTCGTTCAACCCCCATAGTTCAGATCAACTGCGCCCCAAAGTTCAAATTGGATCTTCATGATCCAGTGAAGGCTCTTCAGGCATCTTTTGGTGCCTCCACCAAACAGGTTCATCGTCTGGATTCTGGGGGGATGGTACAATCCTTATCCTGAAATTACTCTCAAAGAATTTAAACTTTACATTATAGATTATAAAACATACATTTTCTTCCGAGAATTAACAATACCCTCCTGAGTTTACTTCTAAAGGAGTAAAAATTGACTTGCGATATAGATTATAGTTCAGACATTATGATTATAAAAACTTAACACACACACCCCCCCGGGGAAAATTTTAAATGACACATAACTCACCTGAAAAGGTCAGCCAAGGATGCATGGCTGAGTGAGTCACGGGGGTGCATGAAATCAATTGGCAAAAGAAATAATTAAAAATAAAAAGAATAAAATTCAAAAAAAAGGAGAAAAAATTAACTTGTGAATGAAATGTAAAATGTGCACACACAAAAAAAAATGTAAGGAAAATAAACTTAGGCCTTTGGACCAAGGCCTAATTAAATTGATTTAAGCAGTTTGCAATTACCCATTTAAAGCCAGGACTACAGAAAAATTGCCATTTACTCTATATATATATAGAGGAATAAGGGAAATGCCTTTCTTTGATCCGATATTTCCCTGCACCTTCTCAGGGAATGAGCCATTAAATGATAGCCAATCTTAGGTGCTTCACTAGGAATTTAAGTTGAGGGGACCCACGTCCTCTAAAGTTTTAGAAAAGACTGGGACTCCAGGACTCAAACCCCAATTTCCAAGCCCTATAGTACTGGCATGGAACTCTGCAATCCATACATATCTTTTAGTCAAGTCTCTGACCAAGTGGCTCGGCACTTCTCCTGGAATCAGAGAGGCATTAAATCACAATCCCATAGTCTCCAGGCTCTTCAGGCTCAGGTATTTGCATTGAGCTTATTTCGCTGTAGAATAAAAAAAAAAGGATAAATAATGATTATATGTGGTAAAGGCTAGGCAATGGTGGTTAAGTGACTTTCCTAAGGTTACACGGCTAGGAAGTGTCTGAGGTCAAATTTGAAACCAGGACATCCTAGCCTGTAGGCCTGGCTTTCAATCCACTGAGCCACCTCACTGCACCCAATAGGTTGTTTTTCAATGAAGAAGTATCTATTTTCTCCTCCTCCCTCTATTTTCTGCTGCGTGTGTGCGTGTGTATGTGTGTGTGTGTGTGTGTGTGTGTGAGTTAAAAAAACAACACTTTTTTTTTGAGATTGGGTCTCTTTTGCCCAAACTGTAAATGCAGTGACCATTCACAGGCTCAATCTTACTGCTGATTAGCACAGAAGTGTTTTATTTCCAATATGTGCTGGTTCCTTTCTCCTTAGGCAACATGGTGGACTCACCATATTAGTGCTGTACTTAGTGTGGACACCTGATTGACTTTAACTCTACTGCAGTGCAGAATCCCCAAACTCAAGTGAACCAGCAGCCTCAACCTCCGCAGTAGCAGGCACTACAGGAAATGTGTTAGCACATGTGGCTTTCTATCTGATCCATGGAGTAGGGAAGGGGGAAAGAAGCAAAACAAAACCTGGTAACAAATTTACATAAACAAAACAAATTCCTACATTTGCAGTTTCAAAAAAAGCGTCTCATGCTTCATCTCAAGTTTTTAAAAAGATGTTCACTGCATACATATGGTATAATTTTTTCTGTCTCCAAGTGAAAGACTCTCCCTAAGTTTCTAGTTCTTTGACAACACAAAGAAGATGTGCTCAAAATATTTTCATACATATGGGTCCTTTCCCTCTTTAAAGTTTCTTTGGGTTAGCACTTTACTTGTGTTATCAATGGGTCAAAAGGTATGCAAAGTTTAAAACTTTAGGCATATAGTTCCAAGTTGTCTTTCAGAATAGCTAACATCATAACATTTGTCAGAACAGCTAACTAGCAATAATAAGCTGCTTTAGACTAAGAAAATTAAGTTTCACTTATGTTTTCTGACAAGTCTTCATATGTTTCACATCTCTTCATTTATACTGTATATCAGAACTATTTCAATATGGCCACATCCTTCCATTAGCTTACCAAATAACTTTCAGAACATTTATACAACCTCATGTGGAAACTAAGATTGGATCACATTTTATTTTTTGTATTCAGAAAAGAAATAAAGGTATGTTCTTTTTTCTCCTTCTTTCCTGTTAAAAGAGTTAGCTTTAAACAATATTGCAATTATTCCTGGAGAATCTCAAGATAATCAGGAAAATTGGGTATAGCATTTCATCAGTAGTTATTAGCAGTCCTATTGCTATATTTGATTCTGTCTTTGAGAAGTTTTGTTTTTGTACAGCTAAAGCTAAATTCAACAGCATTTCTATATCAAACAAAATGCCAAAAACAATAATAAAAAGGGAAATCCTGTTCCAAATAACTCTAAGAGGCATTAACTATCTGAGGTCTGACTTCCCAAAGCTCACAAAAAATCTTATAGATTCAATTACAAGGTGCACTCCTTAAAGAATTAAAGAATAACCTTAATATCTGGGATAGTTGGTGTTCCTGGCTAAACCATGCCAACATAATGAAAATATTATCAAAATTAACCTACATCTTAATATTATATTAATAACATTATCAAGAGGATACTATACAGAGTTTTATAAGAATAAAATTAATTTGGAAAAATAAAATACCTAGAATATCATGGGAAATGGTCACTACCATATTTTGAAGTATATTATAAAGAAGCAGTCATTAAAACCATCTGATAATTGGTTAAAGAATAAATTGATGAGAGTAGACTAGATAAGGGAGATTCAGAAACAATCGAACTCAACAACCTATTGTTTCATAAAGTGGAAAGAAGAAAAACTCCCTATTGGACAGAAGCTGCTGGGAACTGGATAGCAGGCTGGAAGAAATTAAGCTTAGACTAACATTTCATACCACTCTCGACAATACATTCTAAATGGATATTTTACCTTAATATAAAAGATCATACTATTAAAAAAGTAGAAGAAAAACAGATCTATACCTCCAACAGTTTTTGGTAAGAAATGTGTTTTTAAAAACAAAACCAAAAAAACTCTTACCTTCTGTCTTATAGTATTGGTTCCAAGGCAGAAGAGTGGTAAGGACTAAGCGATGGGGGTTAAGGGACTTGCCTAGGGTCACAAATCGAGGAAGTGTTTGAGGCCACATTTGAACCTAGGAGCTCCAGTGTCTAGGCCTGGCTCTCAATCTACCAAGCCATCTAACTTTTCCCTAACAAGATAGAGGCATTACAAATAACTATGATTACTTGAAATTGAAAAGCTTCTGTACAAAACAACATTAATGCAGCTAGGAAGAAAGGGGGAAAAACCTTTGTATCAAATTTCTCTGATAACAGTTGGTATCCAAGATATATAAATAATAGAGATAATATTAATAGTCATTTCCAACAAACAGTCAAAGAATATGAACAAATAATTCTCAAAAGATGAACTAACGTGTTCACAACCATGTGAAAAAATAATCTAAATCACTACTAAAAAGAAATACAAATCAAGACAACTTGAGTTTCATTTCATAGTAAATTGGCAAAAATGACAAAAAATAGCAAGTGATTGTTGGAGGAGATGTGAGAAGATAGGGACATTAATATATTGTTGGTGGAGCTGTGACATGGTACCATCATTTTGGAAAGCAATTTGGAATTACACAAATAGAGTGACTAAAATGTCTAAACTCACTGAACCAGAGACTCCATTATTGGGCTTATATGCTAAAGAAGCCTTTGATAAGAAAAAAAGTCCCCATATATTTAAAAATATTTGTAGTATCACTTTTTTTGTTATAGCTAAGAATTTGAAACAAAATATCTGCCTATTGCTTGGAGAATGACAAAACAACTTATGATATATAAATATAATGGAATACTACTGTGCTGTAAGAAATGAATACAAAAAAGCCTGTAAAGATCAATATGAACTGAATATGAATAATGCAGAATTAAGTAAATAGAGTCCCCCCAAAATATATACAATAATTATAATGACGCAAATGTAAAGAACAACACACCAAAAAATCAGAAGTAAATGTCAGGGAGCAGCTGGGTAGCTCAGGTGATGGAGAACCAGGTCTAGAGATGGGAGGTCTTAGGTTCAAATCCGGCCTCAGACACTTCCCAGCTGTGTGACCCTGGGCAAGTCACTTGACTCCCATTGCCTACCCTTACCACTCTTCTGCCTTGGAGCCAATACACAGTATTGACTCCAAGGGGGAAGGTAAGGGGTCAATAAACAAACAAACAAATAAATGAATAAATAAATAAATAAACAAACAAATAAATAAAAAGAAGTAAATGTAAAAAAAGTTATAAAACTCAAATGGAATTCAAATGAAGAGATATGAGAAGATATACCCAACCCTTTCAGGAGGTGGGAGGTCCAGAGGAGTTATGTAGTACACATTTTTAGATTTTTTCAATATATTGATCAGCTGTGCTGACTTTTTTTCCCAACTTCTAAAAAATACCATTTGTCATACAGGATGGCTCCTTGGGGTTGGAGGGGAGGGAAGGACATGTGAGACACAATGGGGATATAAGAAATAGAAAATATCAATAAAAAAGTAAGATAAAACAATTATTTATGGCTGTATTTCCATTTACTGCTAAGACACTGAGATGTCCTTCAAAGCATAGTACAGGATTGTAAATACTTCAAATACTTGGCAAATCCTAAAGATAAAACCAGGAACCTTTACATATTTCCATTTTACTTCTTTTTAAAGGTCTCAGATTTTATACAAGGTAGTGTTTCTGTACTTTGAAAATCATCTACTTAGTAGGAAATGAAACTCAGATATCTGGTTGATGGGGAAAAAGGAAGAAATGAAGGAGTCTTTCAGGAAAAACATATTAATAAGTTCAGGAATGAGATAGGAGAAGAAAGGCTAGTTATGTGAGAAGATGAAATTATATTTCACCTGAAACCTGGGGATAATGTGGATTTAAAAACATGTGGTTCCATGGCAGATCCTAGTTTTACAACTCCAAGTCCTGCTTTGATAGCAGCTTATCTAAATAGTGATTTGTACATATATGTAGATCACAGGTCACACTCTTGGCATAACCTAAAACAGATTAAAATGAAAGGGCGTGGGGGCAGCTAGATGGCTCAGTGAATAGAAAGCCAGGCCTAGAGATAGGAAGTCCTGGGTTCAAATATGACTTCAGATACTTCCCAGCTGTGTGATCCTGGGTAAGTCACTTAATCCCCATTGCCTAGCCTTTACTGCTCCTCTGCCTTGGATTTAGCATTGATTTTAAGATTGAATGTAAGGGTTTAAAAAGAAATGGAATTGGAAAATTTTAACAAAATAAATTAAAATATAGGTCAACAAAGACAAGGTTAATTTGTGGTTTTCTAAGTCAATATGCAAGTATGCAAAAATACATTTCTATTTTAGTTTGACACTATTGATGTAGATAGCATCTGAAATGACTTTAACAATAGGTTCAATTGAGCTTCTATTTCTATTCCACTAGCCCACTTTCCTTATCTTCAACTACATTTCTTTTCACTTGCTTATCCTATTTTTTTTCAAAATCTGTTTCCAATTATATGTAAAAATTTTTAACATTTGTTTTTTAAAATTTTGACTTCCAAATTCTTTTTTCCCTCCCCCCACCCCACTGAAGAGGCAAGCAATAACATTTTATGTGTGGTCATGAAAAACATATTTCTAGAGCAGTCATGTTGTAAAAGAAAATAGAACAAAAACAAAGAAAAATAAAGTTTAAAAAAAGTATGCTGCAAATTGTATTAAGATTTCATCAGTTTTCTCTGGAGGTGGATAGCATTTTTTATCATGAGTCTTTTGGAACTCTCTTGGAACAATACATTACTGAGAATACCCAGGTCACTCACAATCGATCAATCTTACAATACTGCTGTTATAGTGTTCAACATTATCCTGGTTCTGCTCACCTCACTTTGCATCAATTCTGTATAAATGGAGATTTTGAACCTTGGACTTCATCCCCCAGAAATCCCCTTTAATATCTCCTGTGCCTCCACGTTTGCATGGTCACGTTATAGTTCCATAAGTTCTGTAGCTCCTCCCTCTTTCTCTCTTCTTCACGAGCCCAGTTGAAGTTAGTTTAGCACCTTTCCATTCGAGTTTTTTTATGTTAGTTTATTATTAATAAAAACTTTATAAAATATAATATTTAGTTACTGAACATTAATTTTAATCTCCACATTTTTGATGACCACTTTGGAACACGAATTCTCAAAAATTCTTTTTACTCAGATAGTTGTTTTTTTTTTTAATAATTTTTTATTTTTAGAAAAAATTTCCCTGGTTACATAAGTCATGCTTTTACTTTACTCTTCACCCCCTTCACCCCCCCATCCCCCGACTCACCCCCTCTTCCACCATAGCTAATTCGCATTTCCACTGGTGTGGTCAGTCAAGACTTATTTACACATTATTGATAGTTACATGGGTGTAGTCTTTTCAGGTCTACATCCCCAATCATGTTCTCATCAACCCAAGTGTCTACGCAGTTGTTTTTCTTCTGTGTTTCCACTCCTGCAGTTCTTCCTCTGAATGTGGATAGTGTTCCTTTCCATAAATCCCTCAGAATTGTCCTGGGTCATTGCATTGCTGTACTCAGTTTTTAAGTTAGTAAGTTTGTACAGACTCTGCCCACCCAGCACAAGAGCCAAGAGCTGGGGTTACCTTTTCTCTCCTTGCGCCCTACCCTCCTGTTTTTTTTTGCCAGCCACATCGGCCTGTCTCCTGCTGCCACTGTCACTTCTTGTGTCCATCTGTTTGAGCCAGTGTTCCTCACCGTTCCCTGCCTAGCCTGCAACCTGCTAATCCTAGCCGATTTTTTTCTTTTTTTAATTTTAATTTTGAATATTTTCCCATAGTTACATGTTTCATGTTCTTTCCCTCTCCTCCAAACCTCCCCCCCACCCCAGTAGTTGACACACAATTCCACTGGGTTTTACATGTGTCATTAAGACCTAATTCCATATTATTGATAGTTGGACTAGAGTTATCGTTTAGTGTCTGCTTCCCCAATAATATCCCCATCAGCCCATGTGTTCAAGCAGTTGTTTTTCTTCTGTGTTTCTACTCCCACATTTCTTCCTCTGAATGTGGCTAATTTTCTTTCTCATAAGTCCCTCAGCCTTGCTCTATATCAGTGATTACCAAAGTGGGCGCTACCACCCCCTGGTGGGCACTGCAGGGATCCAGGGAAGCGGTGATGGCCACAGGTGCATTTATCTTTCCTATTAATTGCTATTAAAATTTAAAAAAAAATTAATTTCCAGGGGGCTAAGTAATATTTTTTCTGGAAAGGGGGCAGTAGGCCAAAAAAGTTTTGGAACCACTGCTCTATATCCTTGTATTGCTGTAGTAGTGAAGTACGCTATGTTCGATTGTACCACAGTGTATCAGTCACTGTGTACAATGTTCTCCTGGTTCTGCTCCTTTCGCTCTGCATCAATTCCTGGAGCTCATTCCAGTTCACACGGAATTCCTCCAGTTCATTATTCCTTTGAGCACAATAGTATTCCATCACCAACAGATACCACAATTTGTTCAGCCATTCCCCAATTGAAGGACATTCCCTTATTTTCCAATTTTTTGCCACCACAAAGAGCACTAGCCACTTTTTTCCAATGGATAGGTGAGAACTCCAATTCCTTCCCCTCAACCCACGTACCTCTGAACCACATTCTAAAAAGCACCTCTTTAGCTGCCATCCTGGCTCTCATTTACTCCTATAATCTAGTCCCTTTTCTGCCTTTCATAGTGTGGCAAACTTACTGTAGTCCTGGCTACTGATTGAGTAAGTGCACAATTGCTTAAATCACTTTAATTAGGTTCTGATTCAAGGACCTGTTATAGGTTTATTTTTTTTCTTTACTTAGATTTTTTAGACATAAGACTTCGATATTTTATATTTCATCCACAAGTTACTTTTCTCTTTTGCTTGGATTTTTTGATATTTTTAATTTCTTTTGCAAACTGATTCATATACCTCATAACTGAACCATGCATCCTTGAGTGATCCCTGTGTTATTATCCACCTCAGGATAATAATATTAACAAATGTTATTGTCGTGAACTTTGATTTGATTTTGAGCAATTTTAGGATAACAAACTTGCTACCTCCCAGAATCCAGAAGGTGCCATGAAGAAGCCTGCAGAGACCACATGCTGTACCAGAAGATCCAGAGTGAACTTTGGGATGTGAATTGAACCATTGGGGAGTTGAAATGCTTTTGTTTTGAATGTATACTTTTATGCCGAAGGACACTGCCCCCAAATTGGCTTTTTTTTCAATCTAGCAATCATTGATTTTGTTCTCTTTTCCTTTTATTCATAAATTATTGCAATTTTTAAGTTTATTATGTTTTCATGATCCTTTTGGGGAGACTGGCCTCCCAATAGAATCACAGGGGGGTATGTATAAATGGAAATTTTGAACCTTGGACTTCATCCCCCAGAAATCCCTTAGTATTTCCCAAAATTCCCTTTAATCTCTCCTGCACCTCCAGGTTTGCATGGTCATGTTATTGTTTTATAAGTTCTGTAGCTCCTCCCTCTTTCACTCTTCTTCACAAGCATGACTGAAGTTAGTTTAGCACCTTTCCACTCTAGTTTTTATGTTAGTTTATAAGCTTTATTAAATATAACAGTTATTGAATATTAATTTTAATCTCCACAATTCATACAAGTCTTTCCAAGTTTCTCCTGAAAGCATCCGGCATGTCATTTCTAATAGGACAATAGTATTCCTAGTATTCCATCACAAATCATATAACACAACTTATTAGCCATTCCCCAATTAATGGACATTGCCTCTGTTTCCAATTCTTTGTCACCACAAAGAGAGCTGCTAAAAATATTTTTGTACATATAGGTCCTTTTCCTCTTTTATTTAAAAAAAAAACAAAAAACAACTCTTTGGGATAGAGACCTAGTACTGGTATTGCTGAGGAAAAGGGTACAGTTTTATAGCCTTTTGGGCATAGTTCCAAATTGTTTTCTGGAATGGTTAGATTTACAACTCTACCAACAGTGCAATAATGTCCCTTTTTTCCTCACAATTATCATTTTTCTTTTCTGTCATACTAGCCAATCTGATTGGTGTGAGGTGGTACACTGGAGATATTTTAATTTGTATTTCTCTAATCAAGAGGGATTTGTGGATCAGCTAAGAAGCACAGAGAATAGAACACTAGGCATAGAATCAAATCTAGCCTCAGACACTTCCTACCTGTGTGACCCCGGGCAAGTCACTTAACCTGTTTGCCTCAGTTTCTTCAATTAAAAAATTGGGATAACAAGAGCGTCTATGTCTCAGGGTTGTAAGGATCAAATGCGATATTTGTAAGATGCTTAGAACAGTTTCTGTCACATACTAGGCAAGATATAAGTACTAATTATTGTAGTTGTTGTCGTCATCATCATCATCATCCACTTCAACATTAAATATTTCCATCTTTCATCATCTTTGCCAATTTGCAGAGTGTAAAGTGAAATCTTGGGGTTACTCTGAGTTGCATTTTTCTTGATACCTGTGATGTGGAGCATTCTTTCTTATGGCTGTTAACAGTCTGCAGTTCTTTGGAGAACTATGTGTTCATATTGTGATCATGTATTTCCTGGGGAATGACTTTTGATCTTATACATGTCTGTTAATTGCTTATATATCCTGGATTCTAAAACCTTATTATAGAAATCTGATAAAAAGATTCTTTCCCATTTGATTTCCTTCTTACCCTCCTAATTTTGTTTTACAAGGGCTTTTCAATTTCATGTAATCAGTCATATATTTATTTTTGAAAACTGACTCTTGTTTGGTTTCAGAACTGATCTCTTATTAATGACTGAAAGGTAGATGATTTGTTTCTCTTCTAATTTTTCTGTGGTATGAACTTTAATACTGATATCTCCATATTGACATAGAATGTATTATAAAATATGGCATAAGATGTTTATCTAAGTCTAATTTCTGCCAAACTGTTTTCCAGTTTTCCTAGCAATTTTTGCTGAATAGAGAGTTTTCCCTAAGTAATTATTTTCTTTGGCTTACTGAACATTAGGATATTGGATTTCATTCTTCCTGATTCTCTAATGTCCAATCTGTTCCACTAATTTATCTATTTTAAAACAAATATTAGTTGGCTTTGATGACTGCTGACCAGTAATACAGTTTGAAGTCTAAAACTGCTTGTGCTCCTTTGCTTGATGTTTTATTTTTTTTTAATGAATTCTGATATTATTTCATTGAGTTCTATACAGTACCCCCTGATAATATTATTGGCATAGCATGAAAAGTGTAAATTAACTTTGGTAGTATTTTTTAATTATATTGACCCAACCCAGTCATGAGCATTGAGTATTCCTAGAGCTACTTTAGTTATTCTTTATTTCATTAAGGAATATATTGTAATTGAATCCATATGAGTATTTTCTGTGTTTTGGAAGATTGTTCTCCAGATACTTTAGGCATTCTGTAGTTGTATAGAATGAGATTTCCCTTTCTGTTATTGCCTTTTGGATTTTGTTATTATTATATGTAATATTTTATTATAACATATTGTATATGTCATTAGAGATAGCTAGGCCTAGAGTCAAGAAGACCTAAGTTCAAATCCAGCCTCAGATGCTTACTAGCTGTGCAACCCTAGACAAGTCACATAAGCTCATTTTGACTCAGTATCCTCAACAGTAAAATGAAAAAAAAATAGCATCTACTTTGCAGGGTAATGGTGAAGATAAAATGAAATACAATCTATAAATTGCTTAGCAAAATGTCTAGCACATACTTTGTTGTTGTTGTTCAGTATGTCTGACTCTCTTCATGACCCTATGGGTCACAGCACACCCTTCTAGCCTCCACTATCTCCCAATGTCTGTCCAACCTCATGCTCATTGCTTCCAAGAGATGATCTATCCATCTCATTCTTTACCATCCCCTTTTCCTTTTGCCTTTAATCTTTCCCAGTAAGTCCTATCTTCTCATTATGTGGCCAAAATATTTAAGTTTCAACTTTAGTATTTGTCCTTCCAGTAAATAATCTAAATTAATTTCTTTTAAGTATTGACTAATTTAATTTCCTTGCTAAGGGACTCTCAAAAAACTTCTTCAATACCACAATTCAAAAACAACAGTTCTTTTTGTTTGTTTTAAATTAAAAAAAAATTTTTTTTAGAAAGTTTCCCCATGGTTCCATGATTCATGTTCTTTCTCTCCCTCCTCCCTCCCCCTCCCCCCTTCCCACCGTAGCTGATCTGCATTTCCACTGGGTTTTACATGTGTCACTGATCAAGACCTATTTCCATTTTATTGATAGTTGCATTGGGGTGGTCCTTTAGAGTCTATATCCCAAATCATATCCCCATCAACCCATATGTTCAAGCAGTTGTTTTTCTTCTGTGTTTCTACTCCCGTAGTTTTTCCTCTGAATATATGGATAGCGTTCTTTCTCATAAGTTGTTCAGAATTGTCCAGGATCATTGCATTGCTGCTAGCACAGAAGTCCATTATATTTGATTTTACCACAGTGTATCAGTCTCTGTATAATATTCTCCTGTTTCTGCTTTTTTCACTCTGCATCCATTCCTGGAGGTCATTCCAGTTCACATGGATTCCCACCAGTTCATTATTTCTTTGAACACAATAGTATTCCATCGCCAGCAGATACCATAATTTGTTCAGTTATTCCTCAATTGAAGGACATACCCTCATTTTCCAGTTTTTTGCCACTACAAAGAGTGTGGCTATAAATATTTTTGTACATGTCTTTTCCCCTATGATCTCTTTAGGGCATAAACCCAGCAAAACAACAACAACAACAACAAAACAATAGCAATACACCACTACTAGAAAAGCCATAGCTTTGAAAATATGGACCTGATTTTATCAGCAAGGTGATATCTCTGTTTTTTAGTATGCTGTCCAGATTTGCCATAGATTTCCCCCCAGGGTGCAACTATTTTTAAATTTCATGGCTACAAGTCTCTATCTGCATTGATCTTTGAATCCCAGAATATGAAATCTGACTTTTAATTTTTCTCCCTCTATTTGCTAGGTAGTGATGAGACCAGTTGCCAAGATCTTAATCATTATAACAATTATTGTGATGCCAAATAAATGTTTATTCCCATCCCTTCTTCCATTATATAGAAAAGCTAGTGGGATTTGTTACTATTGGGGGTTTATTTTATAGTTGGCAATTTTGATGAAATTGTCTCAATTAGAATTTTTGCTAATTCCCTAGTATTTTCTAAATAAACCATAATAGCAGCAAATACAGAAAGTTTTATCTCCTCTTTGTCTATCTTTAATTTTTAATTAATTTCTTTCTCTTATATTGCTTCTATTATTAGCATTTCCAGAACTATATCAAACAATAATGAGGAAAGTAGACTTCCTTATTTTACTCCTGTAGTAAACTGGGAAAACTTCTAGTATATCCCCAAAGCACATATAATTCTTGCTTTTGATTTTAGATACTTTTTACTACATTTTTTAAATGCTTCAATTTTGTAGGGTTCCAATCCTAAATGAGTATTGTACTTTGTTAAAAGTTTTTTCTTCTGGATCAACTGAGATAATCATGTGGTTTTGGATATTTCTGTATTTAACGTGATTAATTATGATTGTGTTCCTAATATTGAACCGTGTCTGCTTCTCTGATACTTATGTCTTGATCAATGACACATGTAAAACCCAGTGGAATTTCACGTTTGCTATGGGAGGAAGGTGGGAGAAGGGAAGGGAAAGAACAGGAATCATGTAACCATGGAAACATTTTCTTAATCAATAAAAAAATATAGTTATCCTTTCTGGTTTAGGTATTATGATTATTATTTTTCTCAAAAAAGGTGTTTGGCAAAGTGTTTTCATAATTTCTGAGAATAATTTGTGTAGCAAGAGTAATAATTGTTCTTTAAAAGTTGTTAGAATTTTCAGGTGATTCAATAGGACCAAGATTTTTTCCTTTGCTAATTCCTTCTTTGAAGTTTTAGAAGGTTTTTAAATTTTACTGTCTTCTAAACTTGAAACTTGATCTTCTCTGTTACTATAGTAGCTAACATTTATATAACTCTTACTATGTGCCAAGCAACAATAAAAGCACTACACTCAAATATAATTAAATAGTAGACGGGGTAGCTAGGTGGTCCAGTAGATAGAGAGTCATGTCTGGAATCAGGACCTGGATTCAAATCTGCTGTCAGACACTTCTTAGTTGTGTGACCCTGGGCAAATCACTTCACTCCCATTATCTAGCTCGTACCACTCTTCTGCCTTGAAATCAATACACAATATTGATTCTAAGATGAAAGATAAGGGTTAAAAAAAAAAAAAACAATCCTTGGTCTCAAGAAGCTTTAGGATAATGTGGGATGCAATAAGTATACAGATAATAAATATAAAAGGAAACATCTTCCCCTTCCACACCCCATACCCCCATTTCCCATAGGCACATCAAACTCAACACATCTAAAATATAAGTTATTATATTCTTCCCTATACTTGCCATGTTTCTAAATTTCCTTATTTCTGTTGAGGGCATTACCTTGGTTTTAGTTGCTAAAATTGACTATTTCAAATTTTATACTGGATTCCTCCTTCTCCTTTACATCCCATATCTAATCAGCTACTAAATTTTGCTGATTCTACTCTTGTAATAACTCTAGCATCCATTCCACTTTCTGTCAAGTCATATGACCACCATCCTGGTTCAAACCTATTTAATATACTCCTAATTTCCAGCATCTCTCCATATCTTCCAAAATCTCAAGTTTGACTATATAACTAATTCCTCTCCCTACAAGAACTTCCAGAGGCTTTTTACTGTGTTTGTTAAGACAAGTCCCTCCTTTGGCATTTTATAGCCTTTGTGTAATCCACTGTCAACCTATATGTCAGTTTATTAAATATTCTACTCTGTGTACCATGTTTCTGCTAAAATTGCCTACTCGACACTTCCCAAACTAAGTAGTTCATCTGCTGCTTGTGGGTCTTTGCAGTGCTTCTCCCTATCTATGGAATAAAGCACCTCATCTGCTTCCTTTAAGGCTCAGGTCATGTGCCATCTCCAAAGGTGAGACTCATTTATCCCCAGAGACGTTCATGTTCTTTCTATCTTCAAATTATTAGGCACAGATTTATCTGTTTACACATGTCCCACCAGTAGGAGGGCAGGGATGAAGCTTCATTTTGTCTTTGTGTCCAAAGCATATAGTAAGACACCTAATAAATGCTTACTGGATTGTACTGAATTCATTAAGACTTCAAAGATTATATGATTACTTTTGTGATTGCTAAAAATATTTATCAGGGGCAGCTGGGTAGCTCAGTAGATTGAGAACCAGGTCTAGAGATGGGAGGTCCTAGGTGGCCTCAGATACTTCTTAGCTGTCTGACCCTGGGCAAGTCACTTTACCCTCATGGCCTAGCCCTTACCACTCTTCTGCATTGGAACTAATACATAATATTGATTCTAAGGTGGAAGGTAAGGGTTTAAAATAAAATAAAATAAAAATCTTTATCAAATCAGTGTTTGTGAACAAAACTGGATATGGAGAAACATTTTTTGTTCCCTTATGAACAATTCAGTTCTCAAATTTATGAGAAATAAACCTTAATGTTTTGTCCTAGAGTTACCATGTAATAAAAGGCAAGACAGTAGAATCAGTACTCAATATCACCAACAAATGAATGATCTGTAATACATAAATCTCCTAAGAAACCGGCTCATAGAAAACTAAAGAAGTGGTAGTGATCAAATGAAAGATGTTCATTATTTTAAGAATCAAAGAAAAGTGGTTTCTGTAGCTAAAACATCACTTCCATTAAAAAATTATTTCCCTAATGACATGTAGAGGAACATTCCATTACTACTACAAATATAGCACATTAAATTAGTTAATATTTTATCTTGAGCTAAATAAATGGGAAAACTCCCTGATGCTCACAAAATCCAATAATAAACCTCAGGTAAGTCATGTTTTGAGAGAAACCAACCAGATGCACTAGAGGACAGAAAAGAATGCATTGTAGACAAGAAAATAGGCAAAGGCAGGGCTTTAAAACAACAGGCAAAAAGAAAATAGGCAAAAGAAAGTCTTTAAAATTATAGTCGTGAATTCTGGTCTATCCTTAATATCAATACAACACAGGCAAAACACTTCCATTTTTCTCAACTTTTTAAGCTTTAAAATATAAACATTAACATACTATATAATATATTCCACTGAATTTCCAAGAGATATCATTTTCATAATGGATGTAAGATAGGAAAAAGTCAATAGATAAACTGTCAGGGAATCAAATAAGTAGAGGAAATCTGTATATCAAAACAAGGAATGTCAATCTTTAGGACTACAAAGTCAGTTTCATTTTCATCTGCTTTTTAAAAAAATAAATTCCAGAAGACTGAGGAACAGAATGAGAACTAGAGAAAGACATAATCAAACATATTTATATACACTGGAAATAGGACAATAGAGTGTAAAGCTTTGGCTTTGGAATCAGGACGACCTGGTTTTATGGTCCCCACCCCACCCCCACCACACGTTACCTGTGTAACCCTAGGCAAGTTGCTTCAATCCTTAGTGCTGCAGAGAACGCAATACAACTATAACTTGTAAAGAAGGTGCCCCCAAACCTCACATTAGTAAAGGGAGTTTTTCACAAGTCCAGTCCCTCCTCCTGTTGTATATATATACTGAAACCCAAGGAGACAGAATACAATTTTTCAAAGTATTTTTCAGTTTTAGAATATGGTAAAAAGTTCTTATACAATTATTCTAAACTATCTGAAGGGCATATGCCCAAGGATTTCTCAACCTTTAACTGACTTTCACATAGTAGGTAAGAGAAAATTTATAAATCACGTGGTAGTTGTTTCTCTCCAAGTTCATATAAAAAGGATCCTAGTGTTTACACACATATTTCTTTATTTAAATTGGATTTAAATTGTCCCAAATAACTAATTTTCTTACCTTTTCTTGAAGAGGTGTCTTTCTTTGTTCTCTTAGGTTTTCTCCTTCTCAACTAGAGTAAAACAAACAAACAATTAGTACAAGCACCTATTTTTAAGCCTTCTTTCTAAGATTAATAATAAGCAACAGAACAAGTACCTACCCTTGAAGTGATATTTTCTAACAAATGTCTACATAGTTGGAGGTAATAAGCATTGACACTAAGGAGGGAATACTAAGCATTCCTTCAAGTTCCTTTCTAAACACTAGCTACTGTACCCATTGTTAGTTTGCCCAGCTAACCTATATGCAAGATCCAGTGATTTTGAGTTCAAATCCTAACTCTGACACTTTGAACCTATATATCCTCAGGCATGCCACTTAATGTTCTGGGCTTTAGTTTCCTCATCTGTAAAAGGAGGAAGTTGAAGTAGATTGCCTCTGAGGTCTCTTTTCAGGTTTTGACCAATGTTTCTATGATCCCAAGCCAGAAATGATCAATTAAGATACTCCTAGAATATACAGGGGCTAGAAATATTTTACTAAGAAAATATATTACTCTATCATGAGATGTTTCTTTTCATTAGCCCTTCCAAAAACACAAATCCTGTGGTGTACCTCATCATTTAATTTCACACCTAAGGTTCATCTTCTTTCCAAACCTCCAAGCTGTATTCCTGGATCTTAGGAATGCTTGCTTAAAAAGGTGTTCTTTTACATTCCTGACCTTTAAAGAGACATCATGGAAAGCAACTCTCATTGAAGTACAGGGTAAAAAAAAGGTAATAGAAACATAAACATAAGACCAGGAATCATACTTTATATACAATAGGCACTTAATATAATAAATGGATTCTAGTTCTACCTCTACTACTAACTTAATTTTAGCAGGTTGCTTTATGTCTGAAGGCTTTAGTTTTTCTCACTTATAAAATGAGATAATGGGGGGCAGCTGGGTGGCTCAGTAGATTGAGAACCAGGCCTAGAGACAGGAGGTCCTAGGTTCAAATCTGAACTCAGACACTTCCTAGCTGTGTGACCCTGGGCAAGTCACTTACCCCCCATTGCCTACCCTTACCACTCTTCTGCCTTGGAGCCAATACACAGTATTGACTCCAAGATGGAAGGTAAGGGTTTTTAAATAAAAAACAAAATAAAATGAGATGCTGGAATTAAATTATCTCAGGTTCCTCCTAACTTTAAGATTTTAAAGTCTGATGCATTAAAGTAAAGCTAGAAGTTGCCTCTTACCGCAAACAGGTTTTACATCTCAGCCTGTCCTCACAGTGATACTAGGTTAACAGAAAAAGCTAAATTTAGAACTTTGGTAAACTGATTTTGGTTTTTTAGGGTTTTACAATTGTTCCTTAATTTTTCCTATGTTAATTATTTCCCTTCTTTATTTAAAAAAAAAAGTAATACTAAGGACCATCTCTTTCTAGAAAGAATAATTCTACTTTTGATAAGCTAGAGGGGAAAAGCTGGTAAGCAAATTGTTAAGGGATATTCTCCAACAATATTATAAAGACAAACAACTTTGAAGAACTTAAAAATTCTGATTAATTGCAGTGACCAACCACAATTCCCAGAAGTCCATGATCAAATACGTTACCCTATTTCTGTCAGAGAAGTGATGGACTCAGTGCAGACTGAGACAATAGTTTGGATATGACTAATGCAGGAATGTGTTTTGCTTAGCCATAAATATTTGTTAGGGAGGGTTGTTTTTTCACCTTTTTGATGAAGAAGTGGGAGGTAAAGAAAAATAAGTTTTTTTATTGAAAAAAGTTTAAAAAGGATATCCTAGATTCAATCTAGTTCATAAAATTTTGCATCAATTTATATTAGAAAATTCACATCCTAAAGCATTGTATTACTGCTATGTAGGAGGAATTCCCTTGCAGAAAAAAAGAAAGCAATTTACAAGCCTTGACTTTTAGTAATCAAATAAAATACACTAGTATTATCAAATAGGATGCATTTGAAAAACACTTCCTAGTCAGCAAAGTCATTTCTAGAGTTAGAAATAAAAAAAAGACATAGGGTTATATTCCAGATGGTAAGATTCCCTCACATCTCTAAGGAAGGTACAGGTTAGAAGAATTATTCTTAATACAACCCTTTGCTAGGTGATGTGAACTTCACACATGGACTTCTATATCCCAACTTTTATGGGGCCAGGCTGATTAAGATGTATGTTTAAAGTGTGCTTCTGTTCTTAGCTACGCTTGGACCCTGGTTTGCCCTCAAAAGGCCTGACCTAAGATAATATCACTACTTCAGCCATCAGTTCAGCAGTAGAGATGAGAATTTTCCTCAGTTCCTTGGAATCATTATCCAGGTCAACTCTGATGACAAATATTCTAGGAACAAAACTTCTTTCAACAGAATTATTATTATAATAATAGTTTTCACCTTTTCCCACTCCAAGGTCTTCTATGACCTGAATTAGACTACTTTCACAAATGATACAAATACACAAAGAAATTTCCAAATGCCCTAATAAAAACAAAGATTATCTTGTGGTCATTGTATATTGTACCCTGATATTACTCTTCAGTTTGCCTCATTCAGGAACTACTAAACTCTGGTTTCAAGATAATATTGCTGAAGTTTCTCTCACAATAGATTTAAAGGCTAAGAACAATTCTTCAAACACTTAATAAGTTCCTAGAATTGGCAAAGCCAATGTCATGGTACTGAGAGGATTACAAGGATGAATATGATCTGATTTTTCCATCTTCAGAGTTGATAGCCTAGTTGGAAATGAGGCAGAGATAAGACATACAAATAAATGATACAAAGTGAAATATGAAAACTGTGTAAGAGATAGAGTACTACAAAAGTTCTGGCTGGAGGGGTAGAAAGTCAGTTAGCACAATGCACACAATAACAACTTTGAAACACTTAAGAACATTTATCCATGCAATGATCAAACACAATTTCAATAGACCTTTGATGAAGCATGCTATCCACCTCCTGACAGAGAAGCAGTAAACTGAAGAATTAAGACATATATTTTTGGCCAGAGTCAATGTAAAAATGTATTTTGCTTGACTAAAGTTTATTTTAAAACAAGGATTTTGTGTCCCGTCCCGTCCCCTGGCCCCCCCCCCCCCCGCCCCCTCCCGGTGTTTCTCTCTAATTCAGGCAGAGAACTCATGGCTATTGATACCGTAGCCAAAGGAAAAAAGAAAAGGTCACTGAAACTTTTTTTTTACCCATAGAAAGAAACAGAAGGAAGGCCAGGAAGAATCACAAATAAGTAAAAATACCTTTGAAAGTTAATGTTGAATTCATCATATATTAAAAAAGAAAAGCAGTCTGTGGGTTATAGATCACCAGGTTCATATACAATCCTCTTTTTTTCTCTTCTACTATATATTTGGAAATACTCATTTCATGTTTAAATTCAGAAATTTTTTATTAAAAAAACTGTCTTAGAGGTTCCTCCCCCACCTCCAACCCAAAGGAGTCTCTTATCCATACAGTAATGTTATTCAAGATTCTTTGGAAGACCTAACAACAGAAATAATCCTGTTAAGGAAAAGCACAAAACAAAAGTGTTATTTGCCACTATGACAATGGAGATTCTGCACACAGTACAAGTTGTAGAGAGCTTTCTCCTGAGTGGTGAGGTTCTCTGGATGTTCCTTTTTGTGGATAATGTTATGCTGATTGTTTATTTGTATATATTTGTTTACTTACTATTTCCCCCTTTGGACAGCTCCTTGAAGGCAGGGACTTTTTTTTGCCTCTTGTATCACCCTAATACCTAGCATAGGACCTGGCAAATACTAGGCATTTAATAAAAATTAATTGACTGATATTTGGATGTATACTCCATCAGTAAGCATCTTTGAAAGACAGTGCTGATGGATAATAAACTGGGTTCAGAGGTGAACAGGAGAAAGAGAAGCACAGTAAACTGCTTTTAGGAAGCTGCAAAATTTTTTTTTTTACAAACCCCAAGCTTCCCCTAAAAGCAAAGGCTCTTGTTTTCTATATTAACATTTACCAGTGTTGCTTAAAGACAATGAAATGTCAACATCATTGTCTCTGAAGGGCTAAAGATGAATAACAGAGAAATGTGGGTGATGGTTAACATGCAAGTGGCAAAGAAAAATTTCCCAGCAAAATTCACTGATATGGCTCTCATTTCCAAGAGATACAAGGAATTGATTAAAATTTATAAGAACTATTTCCCAATTAATAAATGATTAAAACAGATTTCTCAGGAAGAAATCCAAGATATTGAAAGTCATGTAAAAGGTATTCCAAATCACTAATAAGAGAAATGGAATTTAAAGCAACTCTCAGATTTTGCTTCATGTCTATCAGATTGAAGAGCTGACAAAAATAGGAAATGACAAATGTTGGTGGTGGGGGGACTGAAGGGAAACAGACACATTGATGCATTGTTGTTAAAATTGTGAATTAGTCTGGTTCAGTAATGGCAAACCTATGGCACGGGTACCAAAGATGGCACAAGGCCACCCTCGCCCCTACCCCCTACCCACCCCCAGAGTTCACTGTACTAGAAAGGCAGAGGGACTCTGGTGGACCTGCTCCCCTCCCTCTCTCTGCCTTGCCTAATGACATTTTTTCACATCACCCACCCCTCCACCCAGCAGCCCAATGGGAGTGCTTTTCTCTCGTGTGTGTGTGTGTGTGTGTGTGTGTGTGTGTGTGTGTGTGTGTGTGTGTGTGTTGGGTATAGCACTCAGTCTGGGGGTGTGGCCTGGCACTCTGGCTCTAAAAGATACAGCATCACTGGTCCAGTCATTCCAGAAAGCAATTTGGCCAGGCCTATGGACCAAAGATATCAAGGGAAAAGGAAAAGGATCCACATGTACAAAAATATGTATAGAAGCTTTTTTGTAGTGGCAAAAAAATGGAAACTAAAGGATGCTTATCAATTGAGGAATGAATGGCTGAACAAATTATGCTTTATGAATGTAATGGAATATTATTATGCCAAAAGAAATGATGAAAGGGACAATTTCATTGAAATCCAACAAGAAGTCATCATGTATGAAACATTGGTGGGTTTAGGGGATGTGTTAGATGTTAACAGCATCAGTGTTTATGTTAATTGGCTCTGGAAGGTCTTATTGAATCCATCATAAAATCTCTCCATCCTCAAAAACCAATGTTGGTGAATAAGTTGCAATTATTTTCACAGCAGGGTTTTTGTAAATACCTATTATTAATTTTATAATTTGTAATGATCAAAACCTTCCATAGTCTTCCTCCAATAACAGTATGGACCTTGAATTCTTGTACGCTGTGCTAGTAGAGCATAAGCTCCATATGGTCTATCATGCTGGAAAGATTTTGAGTATGATATCATACTTGATCTAGTAGTCTGTTTTCAGAAGCCTAATCTAGCTACTCACAAAAGCATGTTATCTGTAAGCTGATGACCAAGTGATAAATTCTTTTGGACATGGCAAACAAATTTGGATCATAGGTCTTTTTTACTATCTCTGTCTTCCTTGGGGTATATTCCTAGCAGCAGCATCTCTATGTCAAAATATATGAACATCTTAATCACATCTTTAGCATGACTCCAAATTTTTTTCCAGAGTCGTTAGAGCAATTCATAGTTCTACCAACAGTGTATTAGTGTTCCTGGACCCCAGCAGGCCCTGGACCCTAGCAGGCCCTCCAACATATTATTCCTGTCCTTCTATCATCTTTGCCAATTTGCTAGATGTGAGGTTAAACCTCAGGAGTTATTTTGGTTTATATTTTTAAATTAGTTATTTGGGGGAATGTTTCATATGACTACTAGCAGTTTTCAATTTTTCTTCTAAGAACTTTCTATTCATAGTCTTTGACCACTTATTCACTAGGAAACAGTTCCTTTATATTCGTGATAGTTCCTTGAATATACTGGACATCAGACTTTTATTAGTTAGTGGGTGAAAAGATGTTCCCTCCCAATCAATTGCTTTTCTTTTTATTTAATTACATTCTTTTTGTTTGTACAAAAACTTCTAATTTTCTTAATATACATTTTAATATTTGACTTCAATGAAAATATATACATCATCAATACCTCCTCCTTCAAGATATGAAAAGCACCAAATAACATCACCAAAAATGAAAATGACTATTTTAAGTCATTGTAAGTCATTAAGGAAAATACAAATGTGAAAGTCATTTCTGAATCAGTTGTCTGTTATAGTCAGATCATCAACTTGTTAGAGTAAATATAAACATTACTATCAAATCAGAATAAAAATGAGAAGTACATGCAATGAAAACACATTATGACCTATGTAAACATGCTATTGATGCAGGAAAATACGAAGTGGATAGAGGAACAAGCATAAACTAAAATTATCACCATTTCCTAAGGAAGTTTAATCAAATTAACAATTTAGACTATAAACATATTTGCAAAGTCTTTCTGAGAGAGGAATGTGAATAGCATCCTCTTATCAAGAAGTGGTAGAGTTAAAAAAACAAGTGAGATAGATCATCCTTGAGAGTGTAGCCTATGGAAGACAGAATGAGGCCGAAGACTTTGCACCACTCTGCCTCACTTAAATCCAATTCATGTACAAGTCAAGTCATCACCCTGAAATGTTACTGGTACTCTTTGAAAACAAAGAACAAACAACAATGAGATTTAGAAAAATGGAAAAGATCTGTGAGGTCTATGAAAATTTTTCTTCATTGATGACAATGGAGCTACAACTTTTTGACTTTAACATAATATTCCCAGATGTGCTACATGAGGAAGTAGACATGACAAAAGAAAAATGATGGGACCAAAAGACAGATTAGACCAGTATATATACACAAAGTCTGGGTTGGAGGGAACAATCTTAAAAGAGGTTGAGGGAGTGATTCTCAATATATCTGAAAGAGAAAAAACTTATGAAACCATGGGGAGAAAAAACTCAGATGTTATTGTTTTTTAAAAAATTCAATCAAGAATGCCAATGACAAACTCCTTTATCTTTCTCATTTGCATGAAATCTTCATTGTGATGATGGAGATAATAATATTTATTCTCGGGTTCCTTGGCAAATATAATTTATATAGTTTTGTTTTGTTTTTTAAAACCCTTACCACCTTCCATCTTGGAGTCAATACTGTATATTGGCTCCAAGGCAGAAGAGTGGTAAGTAGGCAATGGGGGTCAAGTGACTTGCCCAGGGTCACACAGCTGGGAAGTGCCTGAGGCCAAATTTGAACCTAGGACCTCCCAGCTCAGGCCTGGTTCTCAAACCACTGAGCTACCCAGCTGCCTCCAATTTATATAGTTTTTACTATGTGCCAGGGATTGTGCTGAGTACTTTACAAATATTATCTCATTTGAGCCCCACAGTCCTGGAAGGTAGATGGATGCTATTATTATTCCCATTTTATAGATGAAGAAACTGGGTAAGAAAAAGGTTAGGTGACTTGTCCAGGGTCACACACCTAGTATCTGAGGCTGGATCTGAACTAAGGTGTTCCTGAACCCAGGTCTAGCAGTCTATCCACTACTCTACCTAGCCACTAATTAATCTTAAGAATTAATTGATATAGAGAGCAATCGAGGTAAATATGAGAAGTAAAAAGGCAGGATTTTGCAAATAAGATTCTATAGTAGGCTACATCTTTATAGTCACACATTGTACATTTAAGAGGTACGAGGAATATAAAAATTGTATTATGCTTATTTTTTAATTTAAACATTTTTCCCATTATTACATGACTCATGTTATATCTCTCTCCTTTTCCCTCTCTCCTCCCAGAGTTGACAAGCAATTCCACTGGGATACACACACACACACACACACACACACACACACACACACACACACTCAAAACCAATTTGCTTATTATTCATTTTTGTAATAATCTTTTAAAACCAAAACCCCAAATCATATGCCCACATAAACAAATGATAAATCCTATGTTTTCTACTGGATTTCTACTCCCAATTCTTTCTCTAGATGTGGATAGCATTTTTTCTGAAAAGTTTGTTGGAATTGTCCTAGATCTTTGCATTCCTATTAGCATATGCTTATTTTTTTGCTGGCTAGGAAAAAAACCATTTGATTTGACAGCAAAAAATAGCCTTAAAGGCTTTCTGTCAAGGTGTTACCCAAGCTTATATGAATATTATAAAAAATTAATTGATAGATTAAATAACAGAGCTTTGTCCCATGACTCTGGCTCTCCAACATACTCTTTTTCTCTCCTCTCCCTTGCTAGCCTAGAAATCTTCCCTAAAACAAAAAAAACAACAACAAAACCAACCAATAAATGAACTGTTTGGTAGCATATGCAGTATTCCACATGCACAGTTTACCTTGCTAATGACAAGATGGAGGAGCATTTTCTCATCTCTTCTCAGGAGCCAAGCTTGGTTTTTACATTTACCCAGCGTTATTTCAACTGAAACCAGTATACTGTTCATTTACGTTGTTGGAGTCACTGTATATCATATATTCCTGGCTCTGTTTATTTTACTCTGCATCAGTTTATAAGTACTCCCACATTCTCTGAATTCCTCACATCCACTGTTTCTTGTAGTATAAATATAATGTTCTGTTCATACATTCACATAACAAAAATTTGGTTACCCGTTCCCTTCAAGTAAAGTTTTTCTTGTTTTTTTTCTTGTTTGCTTGTTTTTTAAGAATCTGGGACTATGGAGTGTTTCTAGCAAGCAAGGAAGAAGTAAGTGAATATGAAGGAGAGATGAGACAAATGAGAGGTTGACTGAAAGGACAAAAAAAAGATGGAAGAGGTTGGGGGTGAAAGGCACAAGGAGGAGGACGGGCCTTGGCAAAGGGAAGAACCATCTCTTCCTTAGAGACTGTAGCACCACATGGATCAGTGATGGCGAACCTTTTAGAAACCAACTGCCCAAACTGCACCCTCATGCTATATGTGAGCTGCTCCTCCCACCCCTCTAGTGCCTTACCCCAGACAGGGGAGGGAGGAAGCACTCCCATTGGGCTGCTGGGCAGAGGGGCAGATGAAGTGAGGAATGTCTTCAGGCAGGCATGTAGAGGGGGAAGGGAGCAGCCCCCTCCAGCACACATGCTATAGGTTCACCCACGTGGACTAGAGGAATCAAGGTAGGAGAGTCAATTAGAGAATGGGGGATAAAAGGGGAACTTATAAGGGATCTCATATTTTCTCAGTAAATTAGAAGTAAAGGTTCTCTATGAAGAGGGAGGGGGTGGTATGGGAGTTTTAAAGAGGGAAGAGGTTTAGAACAGCTGCTATGTGGGATGGGATAAGCCAATTAGGAGAGAACTGCCACATCACAGAACCAGTTTGAATTAGATAATTTAATTATTTTATTAGTATAAGATTAAGTCTGTTGGTTAACGTTGATGACATTGACATTTTAATTATATTGGGAAACCCAGGCATGGGCACTGAGTATTCCTTCAGCTGTTTAAGTTATTTTCTAAAATTTGTAGCATTTTATAACCAAATCCATATAATTATTAAGTGTGCTTTGATAGCCTGGTTCTCGAATTGCATTTTGTAGTTATTTTGAATTAGACTTCACTTCTATTTTTGTCTCCTGGACTCAATTATTATTATATAGAAATGCTGTTGATTGTTGTGGGTTTATTTTGTACCTTGAAATTCTGCTAAAGCTATTGTGTCAATGAGTTTCCTGATTCCCTAGGATTTTCTGAGTAAATGAGAGTCATCAGGAAAAATGGAGATTATCACCCTTTTACCTTTTTTATGTCTTTACTTTTTTTCTCCTGCCATTGGCTATTGTCAGCCCAGTTATATGGTTTCCTATAGGGGTATTCAGCAGCACTTGAACATGAGTAGAAAAAGTAGATAGTGGGAATGACTCAAGGTTGGGGTTTGGCAAGGCATGAGTACTGAAAAGACAGGACAACAAAGCTTTCAGAGAGCAGAAGAAAATTTATAATTGAATCTGTTAACTATGTGCCTACAGACATAGGAAAGTTAAGCTACAGCAACAGAGGCAAAGTGACTAGATGATGAGGGAAGGACACTGAATAGGTATAAAAAAAAATGAGGCCTGGGGATATGAAAGGATATAAATATTATGGAAGAGAAATCTATTTTTTTAGAAAGTCTACATTTTTAAAAGTCTAGTGAATTAAAACTGACCTCTCTCTTCCTCAAAAACTGAAGAAAAGAGGCTCAGTGGATTGAGAGCCAGGCCTAGAGACAGGAACTAGGTTCAAATCTGGCCTCAGACATTTCCCAGCTGTGCAATCCTGGGCAAATCACTTGACCCTCACTGCCTAGCCCTTACCACTCTTCTGCCTCGGAGCCAATACACAGTATTGATTCCAAGACAGAAAGTAAGGGTTTAAAAAAAAAAAAAGAAAGAAAAAAAGAAAGAAGTGGTTCAGCTTCCTAATTACCCAGCCAGAACATCTCAGGGGTTATAGAATCAGATAAGCGCAAGTAGTAAAATTTGTATACTAGTCCCTCCGGCTGCTGCCAACATTTAGAAACTTCTGAAGTCCAATTCTCTAGTTCAATGATTGTGTCTCTCTAACAACTTAGGAGTAAAAACACTGACCCATTCTCTAAACCAAGTGTTCTTAACTTTTTTTGGGGTCATGGACTCTTTTGACAAACTAAGGGAGCCAATGAATCCCTTCTCAGAATATGGCTTTTAAAAGCACGAGTTACTATTACCCTCATTTTACAGATGAAGAATTTAGGATAAGAGATATTAAATGATTTGCCCAGGTCACCCAGCTAATACATATTTGAAGCAGGATTTTTAACTCAGTTCTTCCTGACTTCAGATCCAATGCTCTAGTCACCATCTAGATGCCTAGTAAGATCTGGTATTTACATAATTTACATAAGATCTGGTAAATACATAATTTACAATTTGCAAAGCACTTTAAATACATTTTTATCTCATTTGATCTTCAAATATCTGTATCCTATTTAATAGATGAGGAAATAGAGACAAAGACTTCCCAGGATCACACAGCTAGTAACTGACTGAAGCAGGATCTGAACTCAGGTCTTTCTGATTCCAAGCCCACCAATCTATCCACTGCCATCAGCTAGCCCAGGGGGTCATAAACCTTTTTGGCCGTGAGAGCCATAAACGCCACATTTTTTAAAATGTGATTTTGTGAGAGCCGTACAC
Source organism: Gracilinanus agilis (assembly GCF_016433145.1). NCBI lineage: Eukaryota > Metazoa > Chordata > Mammalia > Didelphimorphia > Didelphidae > Gracilinanus > Gracilinanus agilis. The sequence goes on from NC_058132.1 coordinate 162,913,611, forward strand.
AGTGCGCTCACGGTGCGCGCTCCTGTAACAGCACCTGAAAAAAAAATTGACTTTATGGCTCCTGCAGAAAGAACCATATCTGGCCCTCAAAAGGGCCAGATATGGCTCGAGAGCCATATGTTGCCGACCCCTGAGCTAGCTCTAACAACAGGAAACAATTATACTGAAACACAAGAGTATTTTTAAAAGTCTGAGGAGCCTGAGTTAGGAAGCCTTACTTTAATGATCAAGGAGGCAAAAAAGGAAATAAAAAAGAAGGGGATGTTGAATTTAAATGATCCCCAAATTCAAATATTAGCAAAAAAGCATAAGATTACATAAATAAACAAGCGACAAAATTTAATAAGAATCCACTTCCATTACTATAATTGTACTTGTCAGATTCCCCTCCACCCCCCCCAACCCTTGGGGCAAATCTCTAAAGCCTGGAAGTAGCTGAGTAGTTACAGATATGTATCAGTAGAAGATGTTTCTACATTCACAGTTGCCCTGAACCCATGGAAACTGCAGTTCTGACTCCTCCATAATTCTACCTGCAAAATATACAGATCAAAAAATGATAGGTCTGAAGCTAGAAGGGACTTCAAAAGTCATCTATTCCAACTTCTTCATTTTACAGATGAAGAAACTGAGGCCTATAAAGGATAACATTATTTGCTATTAGTTATACAGTTAGCAAACATTGCAGGAGGGATTCTCCTGGTCAGGCCCACTGATTTTTCCACTGTATTATAGTATTCCAATTTCTTTGTAATTTGAAGACTATTTGTGCAGAATTAGTTTAATTGAACAAATATCATAGACAGATGGAAGGTATCAAGCTTTACAGTTTCAGAGATAGTTGTGCTGTTTTATTTGGGAGTATTTTAGCTGAATGGTTTATAATAATCCCACTCCTCTTCTTCTAGAACAGTGATTCCCAAAGTGGGCGCTACCGCCCCCTGGTGGGTGCTGCAGTGATCCAGGGGAGGCGGTGATGGCCACAGGTGCATTTATCTTTCCTATTAATTGCTATTAAAATCTTTAAAAACTTAATTTCCAGGGGCCTAAGTAATATTTTTTCTGGAAAGGGGGCAGTAGGCCAAAAAAGTTTGGGAACCACTTTTCTAGAACCTCAGATGTTGTGAACCTAGCTAAATCATCAAGATCCAGGATTCTCTAATGAGTTAGTAAATTTACTAAAAGTAAAGGAAAATAGTTGTGACAAAAAAAAAAAAACAACCACTCCTCGAAGCTGCTTTTTAAGTCTCTCCAAAGATAAATACTATAGCCCCTATGCCAGGTGACACTGAAGGTTGCTTATATTTGGACCCAGCATAAGGTAAGAAAGGATGGCAATCTTTGCTTTGATACCCAAGAAAACCTAACTTTCAACATGTATACACACACAGGTAAAAGCCTTAAATCACCCCTCTTCATGGGCTTAATACAACAGCTTCCTAACTGGACTTTCCAGCTTCCAGTCTCTCTCCTGAAACCCATCCCACATAATGTCAAAATAATCTTCCTAAAATACAAGTCTCTCCTCAGCTCAAGAATCTTCAGGGGCTTCCTACTATCTCTAGAATAAAATACAAACTCCTTAGCTAGGAATTTAAAATCCTTCATAGTCTTAACTCCAGCCTAACTTTTCAGCCTTATAGAGCATTACTCCCCTTCACACATACCACCTTCCAGCCAATCTTGCCTACTTTTGGTTGTTTCCTGAATTTGACACTAGATCTCCCCAGGTTCCATGCCTTTGCAAAGCAGTCCCTTATGCAAAGAATACACTCACTATATCTTCATCTCTCCCTCTCAGAACAGTATCTACCAGAGTAAAAGCCATAGCTTTACTCCAAAAAGTGTCATCCTTCCAACACATGGGTGGCATCCTACTCTCCCCTTGATGACCAACTGGAGGCTTGTTTCCCACATAACTAAACCTTTCCACTCTATCCCATAACAGTTCTTGTCTCCTCCCTTCTGAGTCAGGTGTAGTCTCTTTTAAGATAAGTTTTAACCTATCCACTATCCAGATAAGCAAAACAGAAGCTGATAGTGCTATTGGGAAAAATAAAATACTCACATTTTTCCAGATTACCTGGTGGCTATAGCAGCATGCTTTCAGGGCAGACTGTACATTTCAAGGAGTAGGAACCTCCCCTTCCCAATTTTTCTTTTCTTTTTGGGTGGGTCAAAGTGAGCTTCACAGGATAAGCCAGCATGCAGACTATAATCTATATTTTAGATCTCATGACATTTTTTCCCACCAACATTCACTCTCTTCCAAATTTCTCAATTTTTTTTCAAGGATGCCACCATTCTTCTAGTCACGTGGGTTTACAATCTTGGTGTTATAATCAACTCCTCATTTTTACTCCCTCCGCATATCAAATCAGTTGTCATTTCTCAGGTTTGTATATTCACATCTTTTTCATCTATCTCCTTTTCTCTATTCATATAGCCCCCTAATTTCAGGCTCTCACCTTTCACCTGGACTATAGATAGAAATAATTGCTTGTTTTCCCTGATTCAATCTTCTCCAATCCATCCTCTATCTAACTGCCAAAGTAATTTTCCTAAATTCCCCTACTCAAAAACTCCAGGAGCTCCCTATTAATTTTATGATCTATATTATTTCCTACTGTCTCTAGGAAAAAATACAATATAATATATTTATAATAATAAATATGATAATATAACACATAGATAAATTTATGGTAATGTATGAGCTTTGGTAGAATGGATTAAGGTGGTCAGTCTACCATGGTCAGATCCTGGATGGGTTACTGGGAGAAAGATATGTTGGGAAAAAAAAGCTATGAGAAATTTTGTTTCTCTAAAAGAAGTTATGTGAGATACCTTCTTAAAAGAAAAAGCCCAGCAAGATAATCAGCATGTCAAAAAAAAAGTCTGACACCAATCAATAAATATTAATTGCCTAATTTGTGCTGGGCAGCTTGCTAAACCCTGCTCTTTTTACTGTTTATAATTCTTAATGAGGGTTGCAGGGGGGTGGGCTTTGACATTTCGGGGCTTAGACATTGCTTCCAATCTAGCTACTTGGTTTTTGTCAACATGTACGAACATCTCCCAGGGGAGTTAAGCCATTCCTTATTCAGACTAAGAAACACTGTGCATCTGGTTATCTAACTTCCTAAATGTTCAATTTGAGGGTTTGCATTTTTTTCAAGAGACAATGGAATAAACAATTTAAAAAATAAGACTTAGGTTATGAAAGGAGGAAAAGATAGGCAACATTTCCAAAGAATCCTAGAGCTGGAAAGGACCAAAAAAAACTTTTAGTTCAACTTCTTCACCCTATACAGGATTTCCCCTTATTATATCTGCCAGTCTGCCAGTCTTTGGTGTAAAAGACATGGAAGTTGATAACATTTTTTCACTATCCAATATTTTATCACCCTTCCAATAGAAAAACAAATTACTTTAACGGTAGGATGGTGTCAGGAACCTGGGTTATGTTCCAAACGTACACCAGTGACCAGTTATTCACCTTTTCAGGGTTTCAGTTTAACCATCTGTAAAATAAAGGAATTGAACTAGAGGATCGCTTCCCTTTCTCTGTCCATTCTAGAGGCCCGGTTGGGAATTATTTGTATTTGAAGAAGTTGTGCCTATGTGTGAATATTAAGAATTCCTTCATTTCGTAAGGGTGGGGGGATTGAATTTGGAGGTGAAGTTGACAACTTAATACAGAGAACCAGTTGACGTGTGTTTTACTTCTTGATTGGAGGGGCAGAGAAGCAAAACAATCCTATGAAATGAGGTCTTAGGAGAGGATATGGGAAGGGAGGTAGGGTTGGAGCCACGGACACTACTGAAAAGGCCCTCAGGTAACCTGGAGAGGAAGAACTGGGAATATTCCCCGGGCAGTCCCAGAAGGTACAAAGAGGAGAGGAGTTTGGGAGCCCAGAGAAGAGATCCCGAGAGCATCCCTGAGCGTCCGGAGGGTCTCGGCTCGGAGAGGCTGCGGTTCCCCTGGGATCCTCCGGCTGGCGCCCTTGCCGAGGAGGGAAGGGGTCCCCGAGGAACGTTGGGGAGGGTCGCCAAGGAGAGAGGGGGGGGTGGGGAGATGTTTTTAACTGAGACTGTCCTCAAATGAGGAATGCCGAGGAAGTAGTCTCAGAGGATGCCGAGCCCAGGGTCACGGAGGGCGAGCGATGCCTGAGGCATCCCTCAGTGCACTTCCCGTGCCGATCCCAAACCCCAACTCACCCGAATCGCCTCAGTCCGGCCCTCAGCCTGCCACCACCGTTCTCCAGCTGCAGCTACCGGCCCGCGCAGCCGCACTAAGCGCTGGAGAGCCCCACGTGATGGACCGGCCACTCTGTCGGCTCCACCTCCCCACTCTTTCCCACGTGATCTCCTGGGACCTCCCCTTTCACTGCCTTGTACCACCTCCACCCCGCCTCCAGGGGCTTCCGATCCCTCCCCTTTGACTGGCAAAATGGCGGCGTCCGCGAGGCGTGTGCTGAACCTCCAAGCTCAGGATACCCGCCGCGTTTGGGGGCAGCACTTCGACCTCGCTTCCAAGTGCTTGTGTTCCGCTACTGCCGCGGCTCGGTCTTTGACTGCTCAGAAGCTAGCAGAGAAATTGCGAGCCGAGAAGCAAGAACAGAAAGCGAAGGAGAAGGAGGTGAGGGCGTCAAGACTACGAATCCCAGGAGGAAGTGCGCGCACCTGGCAGGGGCGGGGGGAGGTGGAGGGATGACCCTGTGAGTTCTGGGATCTGAGGAGCGTTGCAAATTAGCGGCGGACTCTCTGCGGGGTGTTCGATGGTTGACCGCTGCTGCTCGTTAGCCCTGCTCTGGGACCGTGGCCCCACCAGACCCTTCTCCGTTTCTTTAAAAAGTACTTTAATTACAGTCTGCCCAGAGGCACTGTCGCGGGGTGGAAAGAGTATCAACCTCTTGCTCAGGAAGACCTGGGTTCAAGACCAGCCTTGGTCATATGCTGGTTGTGTGACCCGGGGCTAGTAACGTCACTTTTAGGTACTCTAGGCAACTCTTCAACACTGGATTACTGAGTTTTCTGTCTTGATGAAGTCCGAAATCACCATCCCCAAAACACATATTCAAACATTCCAAGAAATAAAAATGAAAAAATATAAATGAAATAATTTTATTGAAAATGAAAAATAAAACGAATATCCAAACTAAATTTCGATTTTTAAAAATACATTACTAATAACATTGGACTAAAAAGGAGAAAATGTGTTTATACATTTTGTTTTGACAAAACCAGTACTTCCCAACACCCAAACAAGCCCCTCTATAAAACACACCCAAGAAAACAATTCTGACACCCTTTAACAGAGGGTGAATCTGGTTTTGGACTTTGATAGTACTAACAACCTATGACCAACCTATGTATTAACATTGACTAATCTATGTTTTGTTGCCTCTCCATAATGATTTTATTTACCTTATTTTGATAGATAGTATATGCTGTTGTGTTGCTTTGGATCCTATCCATCACTTCATACAAATGTTGCCATGTTTCTCTTTCCTTACGGAATAGCAGTATTCCATTACATTCATATACCTGAGTTGGTCCACTCACTCCCCAATTGCTGGGAGCAAATTATTGGATTTTTTCTGAACTCAGTACTGCTGTGAACATTTTTAACATGTGATTGGGTTCTTGCTGTCAGTTACCTTTTGGGGCAATACTACTGCAGTGGCATTTCTGAATCAAAGGGTATGCACAGTTTAATAATTTTCTTGTAATTCTAAATTATTTTCCAGAATTTTTGAAATGATTCACAGCTCTGCTAGCAGTAGGGTGTCTCTTCCATCAATAAACTATCAATCAGTAAACATTTATTAAGTACCTACTATATGGAAGGACAGTGCTAAGCACTGGGGATACAAAAAGAGACAAAGGATAGTTCCTGACCTCAAGGAGCTTACAATGTAACCAGAGAGAGAGAACAAGCAAACAAATGATATACAAAGTTAACTATTCAGTATAAATAGGAAATAATGATTAACAGAAGGAAAGGACTAAAACAAGTTTTTACATCCTTAGAATCTTTGCTAGCTTAATGGGTCCTCCATTATGATGAAGACATCTTTTATGTATACTTCTATACTTAAGAGGATTTGTAATCCCTTTTTAAGGACTCCCTCAAATGACACTGAATCCCACCCATCTATAAGCTCTTATTCTACATAATTCTTATCCATGTCCTTCCATAAATCCCCCACAAGGGATCTACTCAAGATTCTCAGAGGTTCTTCTAAGTCTTTTGATATTAAATGCCTGTTAGCTATCCATCTGGTGCATATATGTTTAATATTGATATTACTTCATTGTCCATGGTTCCTTTTATCAGTATGTAATTTCCTTCTTTATCTTTTTAAAATTAGATCAATTTTCGCTTTTGCATTTTCTGAGATCATAATCGCTACCCCTGCTTTTTTAATTTTAGTCAAAGCATATTAGATTTTGCTCTAGTCCTTTACTTTTACTTTGTGTATGTGATTGCTTTGAATGAGTTTCTTATAATCAGCATGTTGTGGGATCTTGGCTTTTAATCCATTCTGCTATTCTCTTCCATTTATGAGTGAGTTTATCTCATTCACATTCAGAGTTATGATTACTGTGTGTTTCCCTCCATCTTATTTTCCCTTTATTTATCCTTCTCTTTTACTCTTTGTTCAACCTTTCTCTGTTCACAAATGTTTTTGCTTCTTTTTACCCTGCTCTCCAAATTCCCCCTCCTATTTGTTAGTTCCTCCTCTTTATTGTTCCCTCTCCCCTTCTTACTTCCTTATTGGGTAAGATAGATTTCTAAACCTAACTGAATGTGGATATTATTCCCACTTTATGCCAATTCCAGTGAAAACCTTACTAGGTTCAAGCATTGCCTGCTGCCTCCCCAACTTTCCTTTTACTGTATTGATTCTTAAACATGCCTCATGTGAGTTAATTTATTCCCTACTTTCTCTCCCAGTATATTATTCTCTTATGCCTTGATTTTTTAAAAATACCATACCATCATATTCAACTTACTCTTGACTGTCTATATATGCACTTATTCATTGTTCTAATAGTGATAAAGTTCTCAAGTATCTTCAGTACCTTAAGTATCATAGATATCTTAAATAATCTTAGTTATTGCTTTGGTAGTAATCAGTTTAACCCCATTGTTTCTCTTGATTACCTTAAGATATTTTAAGTATCATAAATATCTCTTATACCATAAGAATCTTAAGTATTCTAGTTATTACTTACCCATGCAAAAAAAGGTAATCAGTTTAACCTCATTGTTTCCCTTTAAGTATATGAAATATTTTAGGTATCTTATATACTATAGAAGCTTAAGTAGTCTAGTTAACACATTCCCATGCTGGGATGTGATTAGTTTAACTCTACTGATTCCCTTGAGTTTTTCCAATCTTTGCCTTTTTATGCTTCTTTTGAGTATCCACTTTGTCATAGAATTTTCTTTTTAGCTGTTATCTTTTCATCAGGAATGATTAAAACTCCTCAGTTTCATTCAGTGTCCATTTCTTCCCCTAACGTGTCAGGCTCAATTTCTCTGGGTAGATGATTTTTGGTTGTAGGCCTAAATCCTTTGCCTTTTGGAATATCATGTTACATGCCTTCTGATTAGAAGCTGCAAGATCTTATATGATTCTGATTGCAGTTATACAATATTAAAAAAAATTTTTTTTCTGACTGCTTGTAGTACTTTCTCATTGGTTTGGGAGTTCCGGGATTTGGCTAGAAATGTCCTGGGATTTTTACATTTGGTATTTCTTTCAGGAGGTGATCTGTGAATTCTTTCAGTTTCCATTCCCTCCCCCTCCCCCCCTTTGTTCAAGAACATCAGGGCAGTTTTCCTTGGTAATTTCTTTCAATATAGTATCCAAGTTCTTTTTTTTTTTTAAACCCTTACCTTCCATCTTAGAATAAATGCTGTGTATTGGTTCCAAGGCAACTCTATACTATCCTTTACATGTCAATCCCATACCCTCCTTGTCTTGTAGCCAATAGTACATTGATAAACCCATACAATAGTACTCCCATTATTCACCTCCTTTGCTCCTATTCGTATGCTACTAAACGCAGCTAGGGATACAAAAAAAAATATGGTCTCTGTTTTAAGGAGTTCACATAGTGAGTAAGATAACACATGTAGACAAGATATATACAACATAAATGCAAGATAATCTCATAGTGTAAGGATGGGATTTGTGAAAGGGGGATGGGACCAAAGGAGCCAGAGAAGGCAGTTGCTGACAGTTGCTAAGAGTTGAGACCAGAAAGGATTCTGGGAATTTCTCTGAGGAAGAGGAAGGAGGAGAGGTCTTTGGGTGGAGGACTGAGAGAGGGAGGAGGTAGACAACCTAGCTTGGATCCAGTCCTGAGGGCTTCCTGAGGATCTTTCTTTTGGAAATTGAAACCCTGATTCCCTGATCAAAGCCATTCCATCGCATCTCACCCATCAAGACTTCAACCATTGAGTTAGCTAAGTTTTTGGACTCCATCTTGGGAGCAATCTCTTAGTCTTCTTCACCCATTACCCAACCTTGCTTAGAGACCCTTTTCAGTCAAAACTTACAATTATAGAAAAGGACAGAAACAGAAAAATAGAAATAGAAATAGAAGGAAAAGGGGTGAGGGGAGAAGCTTAGGAGTGGGAACCACTAAGGCTCCCACCTAAGTGATGGACCCCATAGAAATAGCGAAGAGGGCACCTCAAAATCCCTCTGCCCTTCACCCTTTTCCCCAATCCCTCATTTGCAAATAATAAAAAGCCATTCAACAGTCAGATATCGTTCCAGAGTGCCTGAGAGACAACAAGGGAGAGGGGAACCACTGCTTGGTCTGGCTGCCTCCATCTTGAAGCCAGACCACCCACTGTGAATTTAACTGATTGGGGGGGAGGTTTGTGTGAACTCTGTCCTTATTCAGGATCGGATAGGGGTACCACATACCTCCTCTTACTGAGAAGCCTTGTCCCCAACTCCTGTGGGGTGGCATGACCATCTAGGTTACCCAATTTCTGGGTGACACCCCCTTAAAGTCTCCCAGTGTATATTCGGCCTCAGGGGGGTGCTGGAAGAGAGACTCACCACATAGACTTTCTCTGTCTCCCTTCAGGGGAACTGAGAAAAGCCCCTTGCAGAAGATAGAATTTGAATTGAATCTTAAAGAATGCCAAAGAAGCCTGGAGATAAGAGAAAAAATCCCAAGCATGGGGACAGCCAATGAAAAGTCATGGAGATGGGAGATGGAGTGTTATATGGGAGGAATAGCAAGTAGACCAGTCTAGTTAGATTGCAGTTAGATGCAGAAAAGACAGATATAAGAAGGCTGGAAAGGTAGGTAAAAACCAAGTTGTGAAGGGCTTTAAAAGCCTAACTGCATTTTACATTTGTTCCTGAAAGTAAATATGGAAATACCAAAGCTTACTAAGAACCTGACATGTCAGACCTGTGCTTTAGGAAAACTATTTTGATAGCAGAGTGGAGGATGGATTAGAGTGTGAAGAGACTTGAGGCAGGGAGAACAGTCAACAGGCTGTTGTAATAGTTCAGATGTGAGGTGATAGAGCCTATACAAGGTGCTCTTACTATGTACGTTATACACACTTTTTCATTTATGTGTTCATTCTTTGAGAATGTCTCCATTTTCTTGTCCTCAATTGATGTCAAGTCCCAAGTTATGCACTTATTCTCGTGGCGGTCTTCTTGCAAATGTTTATCATGTGCATTACAATACAAGATTTGTAGGATTCAGTTCCTACATTGGTATGTTTACTTCTCCATCATTAGTTACAGATCTGATAATTTTAGAGTACCAAATTAGGGATGCTTAAGAAACTCTGAAATGTCTGTGTATGGAATGAGATTTTGTGGCCATTATTTGTTAGTATATTTTTATTTTTACTTATTTTTTTAGTATTTGTCATTTCTCATTGTGTAATTGTATCCAATTATTTTGATCTACCACTATATTTAGTCATTTTCCAATTATTGGATATATGTCTGTCTCGTTTCTTCCCCAAGTCATGATGAAGGCAGTTAAAGCTATTGTGAGTGATAACCTTTTTCTCTCACAGGTGCCTAGAGACCCTGTTCAGAGGAGAGTGCACGAGCTGATACGTTATACTCAACAGCTACAGAATGTTCACCCCAATGTACTGTCTAAGGCATTGAAGAGAGGGATCCTATATCAAGACAAGGACCTTATTGTCATCAACAAGCCCTATGGCCTCCCTGTGCATGGTAAGGATCAGGGAAGGAAAAGATGAATTAAAATGAAGTCCCAAATATATACAAAGCTCTGTGCTAAGTGTAGAAGGTATAAAAATTTTTTAAATGACATAGTTCATACCCACAAGAAATTTGTATTCTGTTGAGGTTAGGGAATGCAGCAAATATATGTATAAGAATGATAAAAGGATGAGAGTGATGAGAACGAGGGAGACACTTGGCATATTTTAGCAAAATCTGAGTGAGAGAATACTTACTTTTAGGTAGAAGGAATACAGAAGGCCTCTTGGAAGAGATTCCTGGAATTTTTATAGGTGGAAAGGATATTAGAAACAATTAAGAGGGTAGAGCCAAGATGGTGGAGTAGAGGAAACACTCAGCTGAGCTCTTCAATATTCCTCTACAAACAACTTTAAAATAATGTTTCAAATAGATTTCTGGAGTTGCTGAGCCAACAAAAGTTGAGAGTGAGACATTCTTTCATCCCAAGGCAACTTAGGAGGTTGGAAGGAGAGATCTATGACTTGAAAGAATAGGCTGACCTGAAGGTCACCCAGATGAAACACCAGTGGTGAAACTAGGTAGTAGCAACAGAAGCAACAGCAACTTAAGGAGACTGGCAGCTGTCAGAAAGAGATTACTGGGCCCCTGGGTTAACATTCAACCCAGACGGTTTGGCAGCTCCCATTGCCTATACCCACTTCTGAGAGTTCAAGGGTGGAGAGGAGTGCTTTCAGTTAAGGGGGAGTGGGAGCTCTGAGGAACAGGATCACTTTTGATCAGAGGGGTTCAAGGACCCTGGAGAACAGGATCACTTCTACTTTTAAGGGAACAGGGTCATGAGGAACAATATCACTTCCAGTCCCAAGGATTCAGGAATCCTGAGGAACAGTATCATTTCCATACCCAAGGGAATAGAGGCCCTGAGGAGTAGTATTGATTACAATCCCAAAGTACCAGGGACTCTTCCTGGGTGAGGACCAGAAGAGCAAACCAGGAGAACAGTGACCATATCTCTTACCATATTATACCACCTTGGAATCACCTAAAAACTTCCAAACCCTGAAAACTAGTGCTAAAAAGAGTTGTGTGGGAAAAGCCTAATGCATTAGAGTCTTCTCCCCTTACCCCCCCCCCCAAGCTGAACAGAACTCAACCTTAGAATAGAGCTCAATATCAAGAAATAGGGCGAAAAAATGAACACATAACCAAAAAAGAACCTGACCACACACACACAAAAAAAAATGCTACAGTGGTAAAAGGGAAGATCAAGACCCAAACTCATAAGAAGACCATTAAGTCAAAATAACTTAAACAAAGCCTCAAAGAAAAATGTGAATTGGTCTCAGGCCCAAAAGGAATTCTTGGAAGAACTAAAAATTATTTTTTAACTCAAATAGAGTAGTAGAGAAAAAATTAGGTAAAGAAATGAGAACAAAGGAAGAAAATCATGAAAAGAGAATTAACAATTTGGTAAAAGGCACAAAGCAATATTGTTCATTCCCTTTAACCATAAAAGGCATGCAGGGCTTTGGCCAAGACTCTCTTCTCCTCTGCTATTTCACTTGGTGATCACCTCAGCACGTATGGATTTAATTGCCATCTTTATGCTGATGGTTCTCAAATCTACCTGTCCTGCTATAACCCTTCTGCTCTGTTTCCAACTACCTTTCATATATCTTTTTAAATTTAATTAAATTTTATTTTTATTTTAAACCCTTAACTTCTGTGTATTGTCTCCTAATTAGAAGAGTGGTAAGGGTAGGCAGTGGGGTTCAAGTGACTTGCCCAGGGTCACACAACTGGGAAGTGTCTGAGGTCGGATTTGAACCTAGGACCTCCCGTCTCGAGGCCTGACTCTCAATCCACTGAGCTACCCAGCTGCCCACTTTCATATATCTTTAACTGGATGTCCAATAGGCAGCTTAAGCTCAGCCCATCCAAAACCGAACTCATTAATCTTTCCTTCTAAACACTCCTAAAAATCTTATCCTTACTTCTAAACCCCATTCCAGATTTCCCTATTACTGTTGAGAGCAACACCGTTTTCCTACTCTCTCTGGCTCAAAACCTAGTTGTCATTTTTCAGTTCCTCACTATTTTTCACCCCCACAAATTCAATCTGTCCAACAGGCCTGTCAATTCCACCTTTTCTCTCAAATACACCCCACTTCTCTCCTCTAAAACTGCCTCATCACCTCACACCTGGACTGCTTTAATAGCTCATTGTGGGTTGGCCTGCTTTAAGTCTTTCTTCACTCCAGTCTACCCTTCATTCAGCCACCAAAGTGATTTTCCTCAAGTACAACTCTAACCGTATCAACCCCCTACACATTAAACTCTAGTGGCTCCCAGTTTTCTCCTGGATGAAATACAAAATAAGCTCTTCACAATCCAGGTGATGTGTGTTTGAAATTCAGGGAGGTAACATTTATTTGCTGCTTGTCTTCCCCATCAGATTGTGAGCTCCTTGAGACAGGGATTTTTTGCCTCTTTTTTGTATCCTCAGGGCTTCAAATAATGTCTGACATGTAGTAGATGCTTAATAAATATTTACTGACAGACTGATATATTGTAGTATAAGAACTGATAAGTCATAGCAACTGATTTGGATATGGGGAGAAGAACAAACTAAAAATGACTTCAATATTGCAAAGCTGGTTCATTGGAAGAATGTTGGTACCGTAAAAAATATAGAGGATTTAGAAAGAGTGCTAGGTTTGTGAATAAAGTAGGGGACCAAAATTATTTCTGTTTTGGATATGTTGAGTTTGAGGTGCCTTTGGTGCTTCCAGATGAAGTACTTGACTTCTGGAGAAAAAGGCTGGGACTGGATATTTGAATCTGGGAGTTGTCTTCACAAAGCTGAAGGTTGAACACATGGAACTGAATTAAGTGATCAGTAGTGACTGATGACATTAGTTAGGAGTTAAAGGAGGTAAGTTTTGAGCATAAATTTTTTTTAAACCCTTACCTTTCATCTTAGAAGTATTGATTCTAAGGCAGAAGAGTGGTAAGGGCCAGGCCATTGAGTGACTTGCCCAGGGTTACACAACTAGTGTCTGAAGCCAGATTTGAATCCAGATCTCCTCCTCACTCCAGACCTTGCACTCTGTCCACTGTGCTACTTAGCTACCCTTTGAGCATGATTTTAAAGGATGGGAAGGAGACTCCATTAAAGGTTAGGTGAGGGAAGACTTCAGAGCTTTCAACAGAGAAAAATGATTTCACATTTTTTCAAATAGGATTTGCACATCTTAAGGATGGTCACTTCTTCTTTGTTCCCTGTCCCCCTAATTAAGGACCATGAAGTAAGTTTGCTTTAAGTAGAGTAAGGAGAATACAACTTGTCCCTACTAGAGTTCTTTGATGACTAAAGGCAATAGTCTTCCTGCCCCACCCACCCACCCAAGAGAAGGTGCTATCTCTAAGTAGAATCTTTTTTTTGTTTGTTTGTTTATTTAGTCCTTTTTGTTCTGCCCTCTTCATAGGTGGCCCAGGGGTCAAAAGCTGTATCACTGATATCCTGCCTATCTTGGCTAAGATGTTATTTGGCTTCAAAGCAGAGCCTTTGCACCTTTGCCATCGCCTGGACAAGGAGACAACAGGGGTGATGATCTTGGCACGGGACAAGGAGATGGCTCACCAAGTCCAAGAGTTGTTTAAAACTCGGCAGGTGACAAAGAAATACTGGTAGGAATAACATTGGGACAGAATTCAGATGAAAGACTTACTTTTTGTCCATTCACTCTGCAAATGTTTATTGAGCATCTATTGTGTGCAATATATTATTTTAGGCACAAACAAATGTAAAATGTTCCCATCCCCTCAAGGAACTTAGAGTTCCTCACTGTCATTTCCCATTACTTCCTCCCCCCACCCCCCCATACACACACACAATAGAACACTTTTTTATTGAAATTCATCTTTAAAAAAACCAGACTGATAGAGTGACTTCTTGCTTCCTTCCATAACCATAATATACTACCAGCTCTTCTAGCATGTGTTATTTAGAATTTCTGGCGCTCTATTGAGAGCTATTTGAGACTCATTTGAGCTTTAATGACAGACTTCCTGTGGACACTTGGAAAACTACATTTTCCATGGTCCAACAGGTTTCCTGTTTTGGATGACGTCTTCAAGGTAAAGCACATCTTTAAATATTGGGTTTTCGGTTTTGACTCTCTTTTTGCTACCTGAGTGCGCTCCCTGGGGACGAAGAGGAGTAGGGAAGGTATGGAACAAAATGGCTGAGGTGGCAATTTGAATTTTTTACAGGCGCGTGGTCCGATTTTATTCTATCAACATGGGCCTAATTAAAATATTATTTTTCCTCATAATATCAGCCTTCATCATTTTTAAAAATAACAAGCAACAGGAGGAAGGTATGTGTTTCATCCTTTGGGTTCAGGTTGGCTTTTGCACTGTTCTGTGTTATCATGTCTTTTAATGTTGTTTTCCATTACGTTATTGTGGCTACTATGCTTACCCTCATTATTTATCAGTATACATATCTTCCAAGATTCGTTGAATTCTTCATATTCAATTCAAATCAATTTTTATCCTGCTATAATATTTCATTACATTCATATATTATATATACACACATTCCCCAAATAATGGACATCTGATTTTCCTTCTATTTTTTTGCTACCACCAGAAGAACAATTGTGGATAGTTTAGAGTGAATGGGCATCTTCTCTTTATCGAAACAGGATTTTAAGATATAGTGACTGTAGTTTGCATTAGTCCTTACAAATGGGATAGAACTTTCTATAGATTTACACTCTTAAATGAGGCATATTAGACATACTGATTTACACATCCATTGCCTTTCCTAGGGTTTAAACCTTGCCCTTGGGCAAGAGATCTTGACTTTTTTTGCATGTTTTGTCATGGACCCGTTTGATGGTCTAATGAAGCCTATGATTCCCTTCTCAGAATCATTCTTTTAAGTAATTAGAAGTTAGTGAAAATAAAGATATCCTTTTTTTCCCATCCAAGTTCACAGAACCCCCAGACATCTTATCTATGACCCCTTCTTTAGAAGCCCTGTCCTAGGAGGCAGCTAGGTGGCTCAGTGGATTGAGAACCAGGCCCAGAGATGGGAAGTCTTGGGTTCAAATGTGGCCTGAGATGCTTCCTCCCTGTGTGATCCTAGGCAAGTCACTTAACTCCCATTGCCTTATTCTTACCACGATTCTGTCTTAGAACTGATACACAGTATTGATTTTAAGTTGGAAGATAAGGGTTTAAAAAAAAAAAAAAGCCCTACCCTAGAGGAACTTCCCTTTTGGAAAGTGAAGATCAAAAAGATGCTGGTTCTTATCTGCCTGCAGGCCATATTAGTGATGCATTCCTTAGGGTGGGCCAGTGGTGGTGAAAAACCACCTGCTCTTCTTTGAACTCTGGAGGGAAGCCTAAGCTTACAAAGAAAGGTGAGCTGACGAGAGGGAACCCTTATTTCCCCCACTGTTAGGAGAGGGTATTGTGTAGAACAGTCCTTTTTGGTATTCTTTCTGGCCAGGAATGTGGGACTAGCCCCTCCAATCCTACTGTCATCATCTTCCTCATTTAAAAAAAAGCATTCAATAAATGGTCAATTGTGATTGACTTTATGCTATCTAAGCACCCTAAAGATTAAAGATTGTACAGATACAGCTATGGACTGACAGTTGTATTGTATACTGCAGGCTTCCCTCCCTGCACTCCTTTTAGCTGGTCCCCCATCTCTGCTAGTAGGTGGGAATGTGTATTGCAGTGCTCTGTCCTCTCCCCTCAGGGCCATCTGTGTGGGGGTCCCCATGCCTTCCGCAGGGATGATTGATATCCCCATCATTGAGAAGGAGGTGCAAGGCCAGCAGCAACACCATAAGGTGGGTAAACTTCTTGTGTGCAGAGCTTTCTTTTCATCCCATTCCCTTGAAGTCATCTCTTGATCCCTCTGGCTTCAGATGGCGTTGGCACCCAACTACCGCCTAGAGAATGGGAAGACAGTGAAGGTCCGTCCAAACAGACATGCTCATGTTGCCGTGACCCAGTATCGGGTGCTAAGTAGCACTCTGACCTGTGCCCTCCTAGAGCTGCAGCCCATCACAGGTGAGGTCCTGCTATCCCAGGGCAGGTTAGCACCTCTAGAATATTTCCAGACATCTTGGTGCAGTTGTAAGCTTCTCTGTTAGGCCCCTTTGGAACATCCTGTACAGGAGACCAATGAGCTCTGGCCAGTGCTCACTGGGAGAGTTCTCATAGGCTAGCTCTTTAGGGATTCTCAGTCTGTATCATTTCTTAGATATCCAGGGTAAGTTTAGTACAACTTGGCAAACATTTATTAAGCATTTGTAATAACAGAACATGGTTCTGGGCTTTGGGGGGGGGGGGAGTACAAGGTAAATGTGACATCACCCCCAAGATTTTGACCATTAGTAGGAAGATTAGACACACACCAATGTTTTGAATGAGATAGATTTTCTGGAGAAACACAGTTTTTCTTTTTCCTCAATTATTCAGGGGTGAAGCATCAACTTCGAGTCCATCTAGCCTTTGGATTGGGGTGTCCAGTCCTTGGGGATCACAAATATTCTGACTGGAACAAGTTGGCACCCCAGGTAAGAAGGCCCTGGCTTCTCCCAAACATCCCAGAATGGGAAAGAGAGATTGTGGTTTGGGCCCAATGGGTCTGAACCCCACATCAGACAGCAAAGGGTTCTTAAATGTCCTTTTGGTGTTGAATATTGAGGACATTTGAGGAATGTAGAACAGGCAGTCATTGCTCTTGGGAAGCTTACACTCAAATATAGAGGTGTTAGATGGTCAGACAGCAGGCATTTATTGTATATGTCATAAAAATGCATAGATAGCAAAGTGGGGCAGGGCAAGAATTTGTATAGAATTAATCAGGAAAGCCTTCCTGCTCCGTTCATTCTCAGTTTTAATTTTGGGTCTCTGAAAGTTAATTAGCAACCTTTCACATTACTGCTGAAGAGCCAAAGAATTCAGCAGGACAGTTAGAACCCATTCCTTTTGAAAGACTTACAGCCAGCCTAGTGGCAAAGGAAAGTTTCTCATCTACTATAACTTCTGGATGTAAGAACCTGGGACTGTATCTGGTCACTTCCCAGGTCTAGTCTGGAAGAAAGAGGCCTAACAATTGTTCTGTCTCTTGGGAAGGTTTTTTTAGGAGTGATACCCTCAGAGCAGAGGCTTTCAGGCTTTTCTTGCTATTTGAGGATGTGCTTCCTCCAACCTTTTTAATGGGCATCTCTTTTCTCTTATACAGAAGCTATCTGTTGGCATCCTGAAGAAACTGGGCCTGGAACAGACAAAGACCCGTTACCTTCCTCTCCACCTGCATGCCCAGCAGCTGACCCTACCTCCTCTGGGCCCTGAGAGTCAGGAGCTTAACTTGGTTTGCAAGCTTCCCCGGTACTTCGTGCGTTCTTTATTACGTCTAGGACTGGAAATCCCTGAGAAAGATTGAAATTTAAGTGAGGGACTGAAAAGAACACAGTATGAGACAACTGGACAAATTTTCACTGGGACGCCTTAAAGCCAATATTCTGTGAAGCCAACAGGTTTAAAGAGATGATTTCCAAGAAGAGATCTTCATTTTCTTTGAAGTACTATTGACTTTGAAGTTGGAGCCTCTGGCCAGGTTGACTTTCCAGTTGAATTAGAATCCAGTGTCTGTATGTACAAGGGACATTTGATAATGATGGGCTGAAGAATCCTAGTTGTTTCAAGATCTCTCATGTAAAACAAAGCTTATTTTCTGATGAGGTCAGCAGGATGTGGGGATGCTTGTTTTGAGGGACTTTATTACCCCCTCTCTTCATTGAAATGGAAAAATCTAGCAAAGCTAGGCAGACTTGTACTAATTGGGAGAATTATATGTGAATAACTCCCAAGGACAGAAACAAGAAACAAGAACTATATTAACCCCACAATAAATTTATTTAAACCTATAGGCTACTTACCATAGAAGTTCTTATGCTTAAATGCCCATCATGACTTAATCTGCTGTGCTGGGCCAAAAGGTTTCATGGTAGTAGTGGTTGTTCACTTGTGTCCGTTTATGATCCCCTTTGGAGTTTTCTTGGCAAAGATGCTGAAATAGTTTGCTACTTCCTTTCCCAGCTCATTTTACAGATGGGGAAAGTGAGGCAAACGGGATGAAGTGACTTGCTTAGGGTCACATATAAGTGTCTGAGGCCAAATTTGAAGTTGAAGATGAGTTTTCCTGACTCCAGTCCCAACATGCTATCCACTGTGCCACCTGGCTGCCCTAGGTTTCATCCATACAGCTTCTCAGGTGTCTCCCTTATGTGCCATTCTCTAGAAGGGCTTTTAGAGGTATCATACTTCTCCATTCCTGCAGTAAGGAGCTTTCCCTTTCCAGATTCGCAGATTACCTTGATGGCTAGTATGCCATACTATTTAGTGCCTTAAATATGAGTGTCATTGTTGTCATTGTCTTTCCTTCTGGCAGCTCCATCTTTGCCATCTTGCAAGCTCTAAGCCCTAGCTCCTTTTCCTGATCATCTGGACCATTTCAGTGCAAGGCCTATCATCTTATAGCTCTCCTCTTTGTCTTTGGTATTTGCTCTACTGTTCTGAATTTCTTCTGTAAAGAGACAGTGAAAGGAAATGCAAGAATAGCTTCTATATGGGGGCAGCTGGGTAGCTCAGTGGAGTGAGAGTCAGGCCTAGAGACGGGAGGTCCTAGGTTCAAATCTGGCCTCAGACACTTCCTAGCTGTGTGACCCTGGGCAAGTCACTTAACCCCCATTGCCTACCCTTACCACTCTTCTGCCTTGGAGCCAATACACAGTACTGACTCCAAGACAGAAGGTAAGGGTTTAAAAAAAAAAAAAAAAAAAGAATAGCTTCTATATAAATACAAAATTTACAACAGAGCTGAACGTGCTCACTCATTCTGTAGGGTTTGTTTGACTGTACAAACTATTTTGAAAAGTGTCTCTCTTCCTCAAGGAATCAGTCCATTTACCTCTTCTTGTAAACTTCTTGTAAATTTCTGCTCTCTCCTTAGCATTGCCCAAACTATCTGCCTCTTTAGGGCTTTCCATACACACTCTGGAGATTATGGGGCTTATGAAGGGTGGTGGAAAAGAGCTGGTTCAATAGTAATTATGAGGTATGAAGTTCAGGAAAGGGGAAAACTTTGGTTGTTCTGTTTAGGAATAATGAGTAAACAAAGGGAAAGGGGTGATCTGGGAGTTCTGGGGGATTTCAGGAACAGTGGCAGGAACTTTTCAAATGAGTTAATAGGTATGAAAAAAATTTAAATTAACTGTCCAGTGCTAAGATAGTATTGTTGCTTATGCCCAATCTTTACTGTGTCTGTGCAAATCTGTAGTTTTACAGGTATTTCTATTTCATTTTTTCTTGATTGGACCTGATTTGGGAGCCAGATTTCCCCTCTAGATCTGAAGGAAGAAAACAGCCATCTTGAACTCATCCAGAAATAGAAATTCTCTTGGACTCTTTGCACATTCATTCCTAGTTAGAGGCAGTTTATTTCTTGCAGCCAAATGCACCTCACATTACTTTTGGCTAAATCAAGGGATGGAAGAGTGGTAGCATAATGGGGGGGAGAGGCCCCCCAGTGCAGCTGTTATGTGCTTCTTCTGTGCCTCTAACACAAACATCTTCCTAAGCCCCCCTCTTCACTGTTTCCATGGTGCCCATTACCATAGTGCCTAATTACTCAGAATTGTTTGTCTAACAGAAGAGGACTTTACTTTTTACTCAGATACTTTTCACATTTACTTAATTCCTGGCCATATTTGGAATATTTTAAATAAAACCTACATTCTTCTGAAAAAACAAAACAAAACACTATGTTGTGAGACCTAGGGGCACAGGAATAGGCATTCTGTGAGAAAGGGAGAGAACACTATTAGTAAACAGAGAAAACAGTAGATAAAATAGAGTTAGGTTGATGGAATATAATAGGGAGATGAAAGAAATCTCTAAGTTAGGGAGATAAGTGATTAAAGCATTTGGGAAACTCATTAATAACATAACGAAAACTAAGGTTTTTATAAGCACTTTATAATTTGCAAGCTGTTTTATATATATATTATCTTCCTTGAGCCTCACAACACGATAGGTCAGGGGTCGGCAACGTATGGCTCTTTCTGCAGGAGCCATAAAGTCAGTTGTTTTTTTTTTTCAGGCGCTGTTACAGAAGCGCACACTGTTATAGGAGCGGGCACTGTGAGCACTGTAAGGCTCTCATGAAATTACATTTTAAAAAATGTGGCGTTTATGGCTCTCACGGCCAAAAAGTTTTGCCGACCCCTGCTATAGGTACTACAGGTATTATCCTCATTTCACAAGGGAGGAAATGGAGGCTCAGAAAGAGATTAAAAAATAATAGCTAGGGGGCAACTGGGTGACTAGCCAGGCCTAGAGATATGAGGTCCTAGGTTCAAATCTGACCTTACACACTTCCTAGCTGTGTGACCCTGGGCAAGTCACTTAACCACATTGCCTAGCCCTTATTGCTTTTCTGCCTTGGAACCAATACATGCTATTGATTCTAAGATGAAAGGTATGGGTTATAAAAAAGAAATAATAATAGCTAGCTTTTAGCACTTTAAATTTTGAAAGTGCTTTATGTTATTTTCTTTGATTCTCAGAACAACTTGGTGAGGTAGATGCTATTATTCCCATTTTACAGATGAGGAAACTGAAGCCAAGATGAAAGAAGATGACTTGCCTGGGTTACCCAGCTTGGCAGTGTCTGGAGCAGGATTTGAACTCTGGTCTTCCTTACTCTTATCTCATATAAAGACTGCCTACTAAAACTGCTATGGTGGCATTGAATCAGTGGATGGAGGCTCATGCCAGTTCTATCTCATATCCTTAATAAAGGAAAATTTAATGTAGGATTGTTAAGTGTTGTCAATATAACCCAACCTAGAAGTCAAGATGATTATTATGCCTGGGAAATTATAATTTATGTTACTTTATTTTTTAAACCCTTACCTTCTGTCTTAGAATTGGCAGAAGAGCAGTATGGGCTGCACAGTGAGGGTTAAGTGACTTGCCCAGGGTCACACAGCTAAGGAATTTGAGGTTATATTTGAACCCAGGACTTCCTATCCCTAGGCCTGGCTTTCAGTCCACTGAGTGACCTACCTCCCCCTAAGCTTATCACTTATTCAAGTGGAACTTTCTTTTAGAATTCCCTTCAGAGACAGGTC
The DNA here is from genome assembly GCF_016433145.1 of Gracilinanus agilis. NCBI lineage: Eukaryota > Metazoa > Chordata > Mammalia > Didelphimorphia > Didelphidae > Gracilinanus > Gracilinanus agilis. The sequence continues at coordinate 162,935,074 of NC_058132.1, forward strand.
ATTACTTATATTTTGTGTTAGGTGTGCAAGATGACACACCTGGGTGGGTATCAGTTTCCTCATCTGTAAAAATGAGAGGATTGGGACTAAATGATTTCTCAAGCCCCATCCATTTCTAAATCCTCTTTGTTGGGAGGCGAAAGAAAACTTCATCAAAGAGAAATCAGTAGCCTCAGGGGTCCCCGAGATTTTCCAGATAGGGTTCTTAGTAAGTAGAGTCCCAGACACAGAGGGACTCAATGGAACCCAACTTCCTGGGGACACAAGTAAATGAGGGAGTTGTAGCTAATCAAATTGGAATTGAGTTCATACCCTCACTCATTCTGGAGTCTGTCACAGGACGGGCTGAGGCTCTGCGTGGAGCTTGCAGAGTGATGATAAGCTTTTGATGAGGCCCTCGGTCACCTGTAAGACGACGTGTTCTTTTTCTGCCTTTTAGCCTTTGCCCCGCGTCTCAGAAAGAGAGCTTTGGAGTGAGAGTCCGGGGACCCATTTCTAGTCCTGCCTCTGCCACTGCCTTGCGTAGACCTAAGGCTCGGTTTTCTACCTCTCCGCCCGGTGCCATAATAAGGTGACCTCTCGGCGATGCCAAATCAGTTTACCTGAAGCACTTCCCTAGCAGATCCCTGCCTTTGGCCTGGATCCTGAGCAGCATCACAGTTTCTATAGTAACCGCCACAGGGCCGAGCAAACATGAAACCCCATTCTCTCCCGGAGAGACAGCTGTACAGCCGCACGCCTGAGCCCGGGATTCCCAGCTTCTGGCCACGCCCCTCGGGCAAACGCCACACCCTCCGCGGGATTCGCGGTCCGCTTCTCCCTAGGGCTCCTTTGCCCCCAGAGGACGGGGCTCCGGGTATTTCGGCCTGAGTGTTTCCATCTTTATTAAGCCCGCTTCGAGGAGGCTGCCTCTCTCCAGCACGCGTGTTTCTGAAAAAAGAAGCTCACGGAGGTGATGGAGGGCGACCCCCTTCGGAAGCCAGCCGCACACCTTGCGGCAGCCACCAGGAGGCAGCGGTACTCCACGCTTTCCTGGCCTAGTGAGTTGGGAGGAGCATCCTGGATCTTGGGGCTGCTCTTAAGGGCCAGACAGCTTTGCTTGGCGTTTCCAGCTCCCCAGACTCTCATGCCTTCACTGTTTGGGAGCATGCTCTATGCAGAGAAGGGAAGGAGGAGGTCGTGGCTCTGCAGCCTCCGACCATCACGAACACTAGAGAACCCAACCTAGAAATGGGATTTCTCTACCGGTGCTACCCTCTCTCTGAGGCAAGTCTCAGATCAGGCTTCGGTCAAGGCTCCCCATCACCATTGTTTGGTGCTTAAAAGACCTCCCCTACCCAGTGCCCCCAGGTAGCAGGGCTTTACCCCCACAGGCTCCTGTCTCGTTCATTTTGGTCCAAGCAGGTAAACTTGCTCGCCCTCTGCTTTCTGTTCCCCCCAAACATCATGGGACCTTTGGTCTTCCTTGGAATGCCTTTCCTTTTTTTTTTTTTTTTTTTGAGTCGCATCCCCCTCTTTTAAACTCAATTCTAGTGTTACTCTTGAAGTCTGAATAACTGTGTGCCCACAGGCAAGTCAGTTAACCTCTCTTTAAGGAGTTGTTGAGTTTGTAATGAGATCCCTTCCAGTTCTAATCTATGATACTGTGATTATCAGCGAGGTGGCTTAATGGATAGAGTTCAGAATTGGCTTCAGATACTTATTAGATTTGTGTCCCTGGGCAAGTCACTTAACCCTTACCTTCTGTCTTAGAATCAATGTTGATTCTAAGGCAGAAGAGCTGTAAGGGATAGGCAATGAGAGTTAAGTGACTTGCCCAGGGTCACATAGCTAGGAAGTGTCAGAAGCCAGATCTGAACCCAGTACCTCCCCTGTCTCTAGGCCTGGCTCTCAGTCCACTGAGCTACCCAACTGCCCCCTACTTAACCTCTTTTTGCCCGTTTCCTCAACTGTAAAAAGGGAATGATAATACCACCAACCTCACAAGCTTGTTGTGAGGATCAAGTAGGGAATATTTTTTTTAAATGCTTAGCACATTGTTTGGCACATAGTAAGCGCTTAATAAATATTTATTCTTTTTCTTATTCCCTTCTGATTCTATGACTCTCCAGTTATTCCTGTCTTCCTTCTTGCATAACTTCTTTCCCTCATGGTGCATGGTTCTGTTTCTAGCTGCAAATCAATTGCTTAACATTGCTGGTTTTAGAAAATCTTGAGTCAGAAAATCTAAAGTTATATAATTAAAGAATAATAATTTACATTTTAGAAGAGACTCTCCAGGAGTATATTTAAAATATAATTCAGTCTTTAAAACTTTCAATTAACATGGCTTTAAGAACAAGCCTATTTTGCAAAACAGTAGATACTTTTATCTATATAGTTATATCTATATACTTATATCTATATAGATATGCTTATATCTATATATATATGGGAAAAGGAGAGAAAGAGTGTTGTACATGGTTGTTGTTGGGGTTGTTTCTATGGTTACATATTTTAGAAATGAATTTATACTTGTACCTTCCAGATCTCATCTGGAGTATTGTTCATCTGGGTGCCATTTTTTAAAGAAGACATTGGCATCCACCTACTACATGGTTTTCATTGGATGAGCACATCCAAGATTATGATATAGTTCATGCCATCTTAGGATCATTTGAAGGAACTGGGGATGTTTAGTTTAAGAAGTGGAAGGCATGAAAAGGATAGCTGACACGAGGAAAGGATCCTAATACACATTTATTTGCTGAATTTGATTGTTCAAGAGGGATCAGACTTGTTGTGTGACAGGTAAAATCAGGACCAATCAGTAGAAGATCTAGTGAGGTAGATTTTGACAACACAGAAAAAAAAATTCCCAACAATTGGTTGTCAATAGCAAGATAGACCACCTCAGTGTTAACTATATATCTCATTTCCAGAAGGGTTCAAACAGACACTAAGTGATCATGTGTTGGGAATGATGCATAGGAGATCCCTATTTGAGGCAGAGGGATTCCTTCTAATTCTTGAATGCTATAATTTTATATAATATTAGTGACTTTGCCTTCTTTCTTTCCTTCTTCCTGCCCCAGCCCTAAGCTCTGGGCCCCTCAATTAGTCTGTTAGTTTACTGAAGGCAGAGAATGCTACATCCCTTTCTTCTTCCCACAGTATTTAGACCAATGCTCACACATGGATAGTCCATCAGTGCTGTTGATTTAATTCCACTATACTGTTTCTGAGATTAAGAGAGTGAGTATTTAAAATATTTTCTCTTTTCCTCTTCCATTTGCCTCCCTTTCCCATATATTTTAACCCCATAGTTGGTCCATGCATCAGAATAATGACAAAAATTCGTGTTTCCATAGCTCTTTACAAAGCATTTTTTCCTGACAACAACTCTGTGAGATATGTAGTACAAATGTCATCTCTGTTTTACAGATGGCAAAACTAAGACCTTTCGGAAATCTGAGGGGAGAGGGAGAAAATTGTGTATAGTGATGAAGGCAAAGGAAGCCCCCCAAAAAGAATCTGTATGGTTTTATAGTTGGTTCCTCTTGTTTTCCAAGCTCTAACCTATTAGAACTCTCCCTAGAGCAGAGCTTCTTGACCTTTTCTGAGTCACAAGGCTCTTCGGGCAATCTGGTGAACCCTGAGCACCCCTTCTCAAAAGAGCATTCTGTTGTCTACATTCATAATAGAAGGAAATGCCTCATTTCAGTTAGAGGTTAGTGAAAATAAGCCCGTTTTTTCCCCATCCAAGTTCAAGGACCCCTCTCCCCCAAAATCTAGTCCATGGGCATCCCCCTACCCCTGTCAAGAACTCCTGCCTGAGCGAACCCCCGAGGATGCAAGAAGATAGAGTAGCTATAGATATCCCTGTGCTGGAGTGGGATGCAGTGAAAGTGCTGAGGCCCAGGATGCCCAAACCACCTTTCAGCAGCCAGGAAGCTATTACCATCTGTCCATCAACAGCCTCCGAGGCCCTGCCAGTGGTGGCCCTGCTCAATTTAGGGGGCGGAGCATGGGGAAGGGTCCCCGCTTTGATCTAAACAGCAGGGGTCAGGAAAGGAGCAGGACACTGGGGCCAAGGGGAGGGGGTTCTGGAGACAATCTCTTCTTCCATCTCGGGTCTCTGATGGGGGGAGACGCCAGTTTGTCTTCCTCACCCCTTTTATCTTCCTGTCTTCTCCAGCCAGTTTTCCCTTTGCCCCAGCCTGCGGGCCCCACCAAGCACCCCGGCCTTTCTCCTTGTCTAGTGTCTCCAGCCTACATGCCCCCTCATCTCCCCCCTTCCAGGGGTATTGCTGCCCCAAGCCTGGTTATGACAGCCCTTGGAACGTGTGGGAGGAGAAATTTGGGGAACAGAGACTGGTGACCTATAGAGGTTGGGGGTTGGAGGGGTGAAGAGAGGGAGCTCAGGCCAATGTCAGAAGGCTTTATGATGTTTCTGCCACTTGTACAGAGACTGAGGGGTGGGAGAAAGCCGGCAAAGGCTAAGGGGGAAGGCAGAAGGATGGGGAGCTGGCCTGAGATCCCCCTGCTGTAGGGAGCCCCCCACTTGCTGCCTTCTCTGCCGGCATCCCCAGTGTGCTGCATTCTTCTCCTCTACGCCTGGGCCTCTCTGCATCCAGGTCCCTGAACGGCTGCCAGCTCTGCTCAGCCCAGCCGTGAGTCTGGCCTTTTTCCTGTCTAGAGTTACAGAATTTTCCAGAAGAGTTTTCTTCATTTTCTTCTGGAGTTATAGGCCAGGTTTGCTCCTACTCCTGTTCCACCTCCCCCCCCCCCCCTTGCTTCTTCCTCTCCTGTATTCCCTCCCCTCCTCCCTTACACCAAGATGCCAGCAAAGGCCCAGTCCAGGCCTTAAAGCGAAGGTGGGGGAGGGCCTGTAGTTGAGAAAAGAACTCAGAATGAATTTCCGTACCTCAGTTTCCTTCCTCGGACCCAGTGCTGGTGGTAGGCAGGCCTGGCACAGATGGGTCTGGGATAGAGAAAAAGGGGGACACAGGCTTCTGTAGAGATTGGAACTCCGGAGCTAAAGGAGGGAGTCTCTCGTTCTTCTGGCCCCTCAGAGCTCCTCTGGGACTGAGGCCGAGGTTTGTGCGTCCCCCCACCGTATCGTCCCCCAGCGGGGGCTTGATGGAGGATTCCTCCCCGAGTGTCCCGTGGTGCAGGGGAGCCGGGTATCCCGCAGGGACTCGGGGAAGGAAGAGAAAGCCATCGAGAAGAAACGGGAGGCCGTGAGCTGGCTCTGCTTCTGAGAGTGGATTTAGAGGCTGAAGGGCCTGCAGTGGCCACTGCACTCAGCTCTCTCATTTTGCAAGGCGACTTGACCAAAGCCACACCGCCACCAAGTGACCGAAGCAGGAGCTCTGGGCAGCGAGGTGGCCCTGTCAGAAAGATGGGGCTTGGGTATAGCTTCAGTCGCCAGCTCTGGGACCTTGGGCAGGTCACCTCTTCTGCCTCAGTTTCCTCAGCTGTAAAAGGGGGATAACAATAATATCCTGGGTTATGGGGAGCATCACATGAGATATGTAAAATATAAACACAGTATCTAGCATTCAGGAGGTGCTTAGTAACTTTTTGTTCCCTTCCCCAAGTCATCCAAATGTGACATTGTTTACATTGTGAAGCCCAAAGGCTTCAGGGAAGTAAATCTAGGGAGAGAACTTGTGGGACTTGCTTTCCTGGGGAGAAATCTCGACTTTTTGCCATTGGCTCTGCCCGTGGGACTAAAGAACCTGTCTGTATCCCTGCCTCGAGGGAAGAAGATCTGAGGGAGAGCTTTCCTCCTCCTCCTGATCCTCCCTCCACTGCCTGGCATCACTCAACCTGGGGCAATTTAGCTGCCATCAGGGCCTGTTATCAGACTTTGGGGAAGGGGTGTGAGGGGGAATGGAGAGGTCAGAGTTGGAAGGAGAGTTGAGAGAGGGGATTGGGGGTTGTGGCAGGGAAGGGGAGAGAAACACAGGCGCCTTTGTTTCTGAAGGGCAGGCCGAGAGAGGATGGAGAGGGGAGGCAGGTGGGAGCTCTCTAGACCACCTCTGTGCCCTGCCTGGCCAGTCAGCAGCTCCAGGCTCTGCCCCTACCCCGTGCCCTCCCCCTAGCAGCTGCAGGCCGCTCAGTGTCTGGGGCACCAAATTAAGTTGTCCTCGCCTCTCCGGGCACTAATAAGGCCCCCAGGGCCTGTGACAAGAGCTGTCAGTGCCCCTATCAGCTCCAACAATCTAGCAGAGAGGCCCAGTGACTCAGAACACCTGAGAGAGATGCCAGATAAAAGGAGAAGGAGCTGGGGGCCTCCTCGGGAGAATGAAAGAAGAGCGGTTTGGGGGCAGGAGCTGGGACGGGGAACTCGGTCTTCATGAGAAGTTCTCCTCTTGCTTTGGACTGGCTGTGGTCAGTTGCTTCTCCTCCCCTGACAGCAGGACTAGGAGGGCAGGATGATGCCTTGGGGCCTCTTTAGACTAAATAAATGGAAATAAGTGCCAAGAGTTCTGGCCTGGTGCCTCTCTGTCCCGGCCCACTCCTCTGAAACCTTCCTCTGGTATAATGCCAACCCAGGCAGTATCTGCCAGGAGGTCAGTTTCCCAGTCTAATATGCCAGGGACTACAAAAGAATTCGGACCAGCTGGTGGGAGCCATTCCCATGGATGGGGGGAACCAGGTGGCTTTCATGAGGGAACTTGCTGGTATTGCAGGGGGAGCCCAGCCCCCGTGGAGAATGATGGGGAAGGTCTTCCAGAGCCAAACCCATTGAAAACACAAACCTCATCCTTCTTTTCCACAGTTGCCCTGCAGGCCCATCCCCGAGCCCTCCTGAGACTTTTAGGTTCTAAAACTCAGCCTCCATTGAGGGTCTGAGCCTGAAAAAGGCAGTGAACCCAAGTCACCGAGCCCGACCCAGCTGACTTCAAAACCATGAAGCCGGGTAATAGCAGAAGCCTGACAGCTGCAGCAGCTGTGTTCAGCCTCTCTCCCCAAAGTGCATATTTATTAGCATTATATGGGCATTATCTCAGCAGTAAAACGGTACATCTGGAACTGTTCTCTGGCTCCTTTAATTGCCTCATTATTTTCCCAAAGAGCAGCCCCCATCACCCCCTTCCCCCAGGCCCCCAGGGACTGTCCAGAAGTCAGCCTGGAGCCCTCAGCCTGGCGAGTGGCTTCAGACAGTCAACCCTGGGTTGGGGAAGAAAGGCTCTATTTTTCTGGGGTTACAATCCCTCGACAGGGGTTCAGAGCTCCCAGATAGATTTTTTTTTTTTGCCCTGGTAGGTTTCTGGACCTTAGGAAGGGTGGAAACCCAAAGAGGATGATAGCAGGAAAAGGTTCCCTCCATTGAGGTGTGGTGCAGAGTTTTCTCTAGCCACCTTAACAACTGATCAATAACTATTGGAGAGACATTTAGGAGGCGTGAATTTAACCTTGATATTAAGAAAAACTTCTTAACAACTAGAGCCGGGCAAAAATGGACTGGTCTGTCTGGAATGGTATCAAGTTCTCCCTCAATGAAGGGAAGTAAGCAGGGAAACGGGGTGCTGCTTCTTTGGGGATGCTTTAGAGGGGATTTTTTTATTAGATTTGGGTTGGATTAAATGACCTCTGAAGTCCATTCCAACCTCTTTGATGGTTTATTGAGAACATAAGAACGTTCATCTCCAAGAGGAGGGCACAACTCTGCTCTCCAGTTGGAGGTTGGAGATTGAACTGGAGGTAAGTGGGGTTTTGGATGGGGAGCCCCACTTTGGTACTCCTCTCAGAAGGGTGAATTGGCAGGAAAAGGGAGGTGAAAAGCAGACTCACAAGTGTTATAAAAAGGAAGATGATAATAGAGGCTTGAAAGATATGGATTGGATTTGGTGGGAGAGAAAGCAATACAACACAAGTCAAGAGGAAGATGTCCTGTTCTGCTAGAGAGGGAAGGCCTACGATAGAGGGGAAGGTGGCTCCTCTTTGCACCAGAGGTTCTCGACATCCCAAGTGGTAGATCAGGTTGGCCACAGGAGGGAGAGGTTGCCTTGTGCTTGCCTTGTGGGAAATGCAAGGTGCCAGGGCCAGCCCCTCGCTGCCTTCCCTTCAGGGGCACACTGGAAGAAGAAGGTTCTCACCCTCGATTATACCCTCCATTGCTGTTGTTTTCAGTCATGTCTAACTCTTTGGGACTCCATTTGGGATTTTCCTGGCACAGGTACAGGAGTGGTTTGCCATTTCTTTCTCCAACTCATTTTGTAGATGAGCAACTGAGGCAAACAGAGATTAAATGACTTGCCCAGGGCCACACAACTACTAAGTATCTGAGGACATATTTGAACTCATGTCTTTCTGACTCCAGGCCTATCACTCTCTACACTGTACCACTTAGCTGCCCTTCTCCACTCCTATCACCCAGTTTCTTATTCCTATCCCCATCAACCTTCCCACCCTTAAGTTTTTTGTTTTTAAAATCCTGATCTTTTGACTTAGAATCTACACAAAGAATCAATTCCAAGGCAAAAGAGTGGTAAGGGCTAGGCAATTAGGGTTAAGTAATTTGCCCAGGGTTACACAACTAGGAAGAGTGAATGTCACATTTGGACCTGTGTTCAGGCCTAGTTCTCTATCTACGGAGCCACCTAGCTGCCCCTAAAAATATCCTGTCCATATATTTTCTTTCTATTTTTTTAAACCCTAACATTCTATCTTATTATCAATTCCAAGACAGCACAAACAGGGATCTGAGCTAAAGGAAATGTCCATATGGTGAGCTCTGGAAGCAGGGGCATTGGAGGGGGGTGCATTGGGTTTCTTAAGAGGCACTGAATGGGTCAGGGTTGGAAATAGGGGCAAGAAAAGCTCTTATCCCATCGGAGTGGCACAGGACCTGCAGGCGGCCCTGGAAAAAGACTTCCAATTTCTACCCCCAAAGAAAAGGGACAGAAGAATGGGCCTGGAGAGAGGAGCTGAGAATTATTGATCTCCCAGAAAAATAGGCATAGAGAGGCTGAATACCTCCTTCCAGGAAATCAGACAAGAAAATTGTCTACAAGGATTAGGTACTGAAAGAGTACACATTGAAAGGATCTATTAAATATTGATGGAGGATCCCGACTTTGACTAAACCAGAAGTGAATTTGCCAAATTATAGAGCTTCACTGTCAAAAGCTAACATCTTGAGAGCAGCCAAGAGGAAGTCATTTATTTACACATCAAAAATTGCCAGTTCAAATTACACAAAAGATGATGAAGAAACAGTGAGAAATAAAAGATTTAAGTGATTGCTGAAAAACAAAGGAAATCAGACAGCATCCTAAAGTTACCTATCCTATAAAACTGAGTTTACTCTGCCATGAAAAAAAAAAAAAAGATGATTCTTCAACGAGTACAGAAAATTTAGTTCTCTCGTTAAAAAACCAGGGGCTGAATGGGGTCTTTGATAGGCAAATTAGCCCAATAATGGCAACTTAAAGAAATGTAGATTTGAATATCCAGGCCCAAAGTTCTATTCAGTGTACCACATAACTGGACCAAAAGCTCATTAAAATGAAAAAAGGCATAGATAGCATGACTAGTTATGCAAGAGTTTAATAAAGCTTATAAAAAACTTGAAGGATATTACAGAACTAAGCAAAATATTAGTAAGACTGGTTTGTGTTGAGCTGTAGAGACTTCTGAAAATCTTCAAGAATATAGGTATTTCTTAGAGATTACACAAAAAATAACCATGTGATAGGGCACAAAGAACTTGTGAACTAATGCAGGACAGAAATCTTTGATATTTCCTCTGTAAATTATAATGAAATAGGAATCAGTAAATATGAATAGAATATGATGGTCTTAATAGACTGACATATACATACATATGTGTATGTAAATATGTCATGAATGGGTAAAATTATATCAATGAATGAAAGTAATGAGATAATATATCTATGAGATATAGCTAAAGTGATTCTTAAAGGAAAGTGTATATCCTGAACAAAATATAAAAAGTGAGGACTAATGATTTTAGAATTCAATTCATAACCTTGAATACAAATTTATCACAAAATAAGTATAAGAGAAAAAGAAGAGATAATTGAAAAAAATTTAAAATTAAAGCAAAGGGCTAGTTTTTAAAATAATACATTGATTAACCTAATTTGATCCCCAGAGGGAAAAAACACAATGAAAGAGAAATTCAAAATATAGAAGAATTTTAAAAAATTTTCAAAAACTACGATATTAAATATGTAACAAACACTGAAAAGTAAAATGAATTACTATGCCTGCATAAAATACAAAATATCCAAATAATTAATAAAACTGAAAATTGCTTTAAAAATCAAATTTTAGAGCCAAAGATGAGCAAACTATAACTCAAATGGGAAAAACTCTAGAGTCATATAGATCTAGAAATGAATTCTATCAAACATTTAAGAACAAATACATGTGCTATATACATTGTTTTTTAAAACTGAAAAAGAAGGCTCTGTAACAGACTTTTTTTAGACAAACATTGGCCTGATTCACATTTGGAGAATGGATAAAACAAAGAAAATTGTGAACCAAAACACTAATGAAAATAATTGAAAAAATATTGAATTAAATAATGATAAAGTAATTTCGAAGTTACTCATTATAACCAAGCTGATTTATACTGGGAATTTAAGTGAAGGTCAGAGGACATATATCATGTTAATAACAAAAAATAAAAACCACATGATCCTATCAAAAGATGCAGAAATCACCTTTGACAAAATGTACTTTCATTTATGTTAAAGCACTAAAAAAAGGCATAGAAATGAAAAGTCCTTTCCTTAATATGACCAAAGCATTTATTTAAAATGAAGAGTTAGTATTACTTCTAATGGGAATATACCAGAAACTTTCCCAGTAATAACAAGAAGATAGCAGATACTCAGTCACCATTTTTATTTTGCTTATTGATGAGTATGTTAGCAGTAAGACAAGAAAAAGAAATTAAGAATATAAGCACTGTTAAAGAAGAGAAAAAATTATTTCATATTTGTAGATGATGATGATGGTTAACTTTTTTTTTTTTTAGGAATTTTTTTTTTAAACCCTTGTACTTCGGTGTATTGTCTCATAGGTGGAAATTGGTAAGGGTGGGCAATGGGGGTCAAGTAACTTGCCCAGGGTCACACAGCTGGGAAGTGGCTGAGGCCGGGTTTGAACCTAGGACCTCCTGTCTCTAGGCCTGACTCTCACTCCACTGAGCTACCCAGCTGCCCATGATGGCTAACTTTTAACAAAAAATCAATCAGGACAAGTCATTGCCTTGGCAAAAAATGCATAATATCAAGATATAAAATTAATCAACAAAAATCATCAATTTTTTTGTATATTATGTGTGTATATATATATGTATATATAACAAATGTCAGGAAGAAGACCTAAAATGAGAAATTATACTTAAAATAACCACAGCAATAAAATATAAAATATCTGGGAGGTAACCTACCAAAACACACAGTTAAAGCATCCATCCTTCCTTTTAATAAATGTTAAAACTTTTTAAGCTATTTTACTTAACTCTTAAGGAGTTTTCCAATGGGTGGTATTCAATTATGAATATGTGGGGTCAAGTGGGGTAAGCTGTGTCAAATAGTTTTTACTGTAAAAAAATTAATGCATTTTTCCAATAATCATTTATTGTTGATGTATGTATGCATGTAGATATATGTAGATCCTTCTACAAACAAGACTATTATGCTAAGTTCTGCGGGGAATACGAAGATAAATAAGACATGGTTCCTGCTCTCAGAGAGAATAATTTATATTCTATCTAGTTTTCAAACTTTTTTCCTAGGTCTCTCTCAAATTGGATAATTCAATGGATTGATAATCAATGGATATGAGTATTCAACATTTATCACATACACTTGCTTCTTATAACCTTCAGTTATTTGATATCTTCTCCCTTGTTGTCCAGACATGTGATCAGTAGTCAGAGTAAAATAGGGAGAACATCCCAGGCATGGGGGGCAGTCAGAGAAAGTTCCCAGAGCCAAAAGATGCAGTGTCCTGTTTGTTAAACAACCAGGAAGCTAATGTCACTGAATCAAAGAATCAGAAGAATGGAAAAGGAGGAGGGAGTTTGGTATAAAGGGCTTTGATTGTCAAAGAGAGCATTTTGTATTAGCTCTTGGAAGTGATAGGAAGCTGAGGAAGTTTATTAAGTGGGAGGAGAGTGACTTGAATGGTGGATGGATTGGAGTGGGAAGGGTCTTGAGGCAGGCTGACCCATGAATAGGGTATTGCAGTAATCTCAGTGTGAGGTGATGAGGGTCTGTACCAGTGTGGTAGCAGTGTTGGAGGAGAGAAGGGGGTATATATATATATATATTTTAAACCCTTGTACTTCGGTGTATTGTCTCATAGGTGGAAGAGTAGTAAGGGTGGGCAATGGGGGTCAAGTGACTTGCCCAGGGTCACACAGCTGGGAAGTGGCTGAGGCCGGGTTTGAACCTAGGACCTCCTGTCTCTAGGCCTGACTCTCACTCCACTGAGCTACCCAGGTGCCCCCCGGGGGCATATATTTTTTTAACTGGTCATTGTTGTAAGAGCAAAGTCATACATAACCAAAATCCCAAAATGAAACCCAAAATATACTGATGTGAAAAACGACTCCAAATGTTTTTTCTGTAGAGGTGGATATCATTCCCTGTCAAAAGTCTTTCAGGATTGTCCCAGATCATTGCATTGCTGAGAGCAGCCAAGTTTTCACAGATAATCATCATCCAACATTCCTGTTATTGTGTACAATGTTCTCCCAATTCTGCTTATTTCACTCGTCATCAATTCCTGCAGATTTTTCTGAAATCATCTTGTTTATCATTTCTTATAGCACAATAGTATTCTATTACCAATGTGAACTACAATTTGTTCAGCCATTCTCTAATTGATGGACATCTCCTCAATTTTCAATTCTTTGCCACCAAAAAAAAAAGGAGATTTTGTATAAGTTGGTCCTTTCCCCCTTTTTAATGTCTCTTTGGAATACAGACCTGGTAGTGGCATTACCAAATCAAAGGATATGCACAATTTTGTAGCCCTTTGGGTATAGTTCCAAATTGCCCTCCAGAATGGTTGGATCCATTCACAACTCTACCAACAATGCATTAGTGTCCCAATTTTGCCACATCCCCTCTAACATTTACCACTTTACTGCCATATTGACCAATCTGATAGGTATGACGTCATATCTCAGTGTTGTTTTAATTTACATTTCTCTAATCAAGAGTGTTTTAGAACATTTTTTCATATGATTATTGATGAGAGATTGGGAGGATAGTTGCCTTCTACGAAAATAGGAAAGGTAGGAAGGGGAGAAAGTTTAGGGAGAAAGACAGTGAGTTCCATTTTAGACATATTGTCTACTGGATTCCCATTTGGAAATGCCTGAAAGGCAGTTGGAGATGGAAGATTAGAAGTCAACAGAGAAATTGGGACAGGAAAGGTAGATTTGAGAGACATCAATCAGATAATTAAATATGTGGAAGCTGATGAGATCACTATGTAAAGTAGTACAAAGAGAAGAAAAGAGACCTAAGACAGAACCCTGAGGGTCACCTCTGGTTAAAGGGCATGATCTGGAGGAAGATCCAGCAAGGAAGAGTGAGAAGGAGGTGGGTAGGATAAAGGAGAGTGAATGGGAAACCTGGAGAAAAGAGAATATCAAGGAGAAGAGAGTAAGTAACCGTCTCTCTCTCTCTCTCTCTCTCTCTCTCTCTCTCTCTCTCTCTCTCTCTCTCTCTCTCACACACACACACACACACACACACACACACACACACACTCTGCTGGACTGGTAATATGTAGAAATACTGATGATTTTTGTGGATTCATTTTATATCCTGCACTTTGCTAAAATTGTTAATTATTTCAATTAGTTTTTTAGTTGATTCTCTAAGTATGCCATCATGCCATGGTTTACGTATCAGATCCATATTTGTATCATAAAAAGAATTTAATAAGACACCTATTTTTCCAGTACTTTAAGTAATATTGGAATTCATTGTTCTTTTTGGTAGAATTCACTTGTGAATCCATCTGGCTCTGGAAGTTTTTTCTTAGGCAGTCCATTGATGATTTCTTTAATTTCTTTTTCTGAGATATGGTTATTTAAGTATTTGATTTCCTCTTCTGTTAATCTGGGCATTTTATAATTTTGTAAATATTCATTTGTTTCACTTAGATTATTGGAATTATTGACATATAATTGGGCAAAATAGCTCCTAATAACTGCTTTAATTTCCTCTTCATTGATGGTGGAGTCATCCTTTTCATTTTTGATACTAGTAATTTGATTTTCTTTTTTTTAAATTTAATTAACCAGTAGTTTTTCTTTATTTTTTTAGCTTTATTTATTAGTTGAATGCTTTCTCTCACATTAAATTTTATTAATCTCTCCTTTGATTTTTAGAATTTCCATTTTGTTGTGATTTTTCATTTGTCCTGTTTCTGCAGAGTGAAAAGAGCAGATCCAGGAGAACATTATACACAGAGACTGATACACTGTGGTACGATAGAACATGACGGATTTCTCTACTAGCAGCAATGCAAGAATCCAGAGCAAGGTTGAGGGACTTATGAGAAAGAAAACTAGCCACATTCAAAGGAAGAACTGTGGGAGGAGAAAACTGGAAAAACAACTGCTTGAACACATGGGCTAATGGGGATATCATTGGGGATGAAGACACTAAACGATAACTCTAGTCCAATTATCAATAATATGGAATTAGGTCTTAATCAATGATACATGTAAAACCCAGTGGAATTGTGTGTTGGCTAAGGGGGGTTAGGGAGGTTTGGGGAGAGGGAAAGAACATGAACCATGTAACTATGGGAAAATATTCAAAATAAAAATAAAAATAAAATCTAGTAAAAAAAAGAATAAAGGCTTGGTCAGTGACAAAAAAAATTTTTTGTCCTGTTTTTATTTTTTTTAGTTGCAGGCCATTGATCTGCTTTTTCTCTATTTTATTGATTTAAGTATTTAGAATTATAAATTTCCCTATAAGTATTTTTTGACTCCATCCCATAAATTTTGGTTTATTGTCATTCTCTTTAATGAAATTATTGTTCCTATAATTTGTTCTTTGACCTACTCATTCTTTGGGTTAGATTATTTAGTTTTCAATTAATTTTTAACATATATATCCAAAGTCCTTAATTGAAGGTAATTTTTATTGCATTATGGTCTGAAACAATGCATTTAATATTTCTACTTTTCTGCATTTGATTGTGAGATCTTTATGCCCTAACATATTGTTAGTTTTTGGCAGGGGGCCATGTACAACTGAGGAAAACGTTTAATCCTTTCTATTCCCTTTCTGTTTTCTTCAGAAGTCTATCATGTCTAACTTTTCTAGAATTCTATTCATCTCCTTAACTCATTTCTTACTCATTTTATGGTTAGATTTGTCTAATTCTGAAAGGGGAAAGTTGAGATTCCCCCACTCATGTAGTTCTGCTGTCTATTTCATCCCATAATTTATTTAACTTTTCCTCTAAGCCTGGCTCTTGATCCACTGAGCCACTTAGCTGCCCAAAAAATATTATTTGGGACATTATTTTAAAGTTGTTTAGAGTTGAGAGAGTCCAGGTGAGTTCTTGCCTCTACTCTGGCATCTTGGCTATGCCCTTCCCTCCTTCCAATTCTAAAATTCTGTCATATCTAGAACAGTTAGACCATTTCACGGTTCCATCAACAGCATATTGGTGTTCCTGCCCTCTGGTAGCCCTTCTATTATCAACTCTACCTATTTTATCACTTTACATGGTATAAAGGAAACTTCAGGGGTAGTATCAATTTGCGTTTTTGTACCATGAGTGTTTTGGAGCAAACTCCCATAACCTAGCCCTTACCACAATTCTGCCTTGGAACAATACTTAGTATTAATTCTAAAACAAAAGATAAGGATTTTTTATTTTAAAAAATTTTTATTACTAAAAGAACAATATCCTTTAGTCACTTATCTATTGGAGAATGTCTCATTGTGTTAAATATGTGTGCCAGTTCCCAATATACAACATGTTCCAAAAGTCTTAGCTTAAATAATAGCTTCAATAGCTTAAATCTTCACAAAAATTTTTGCCATAATCAATATTTTGCATATCAGACTTTGATATGTTTTCCCACTCTACTTTCTTCTATCATTTTTGCTTTTGACTTTGGAAAACTAAAGAGCTAACAAAATGAAATAACTATCTCTATCTGTACCTCTTCCTCTCCCTCACTCTTATACTCATAGAACCACAGAATCTTAGAGCTGGGAGCTAGAAAGAACCTCAGAGTCCAACCTTTCTCTCTCTCTCTCTCTCTCTCTCTCTCTCTCTCTCTCTCTCTCTCTCTCTCTCCATATATATATGTATATGTACATATGATGGAAGATAAGGTTATATAATTATATAACCTTATCTTCCATCATATAATCAATACTGTGTATTGGTTCAAAAGCAGAAGAGTGGTAAGGACTAGGCAATGGGGGGTAAGTGACTTGCCCAGGGTCACACAGCTAGGAAGTGTTTGAGACCAGATTTGAACCTAGGACCTCCCATCTCTAGGCTTGGCTCTCAATCCACTGAGCTGCCTAGCTGCCCCCATTCAACCTCTATACCTAAGATAGAATCATCTCTGCAGGATCCCTGATGATGATGATGAGCATTTGGCTTCTTCCAAAAGATCTCTGATGATTGGAACCTTGGGATTATCTTTGATTCATTCTTCTTCCTCATCATTTATAGCCATTCAGTTGCCAAGTTCTGTTAATTCCATATTTGCAATTTCTTCTGAATTTGTTTCTCCCTCTTAATTCCTGCTGCCACCTTCTGATTGCCACCTGCCTAGATTATTATACCAGCATCCTACTGAATCTTCTTCCTTCTACCTCTCAATTTATCCTCCCACTGCCAGGATAATCTTCCTTTTCAAAGATATAGTCATATCACTCTTCTACTCAAAAATCTTCAGTGACTCCCAATTATCTATGAATCCCACCTTATCTCTGAGTACAGTTTACTTTTCTGCCTGGGATGCAAAACCTTCCATCATCTGATGCCACTTTATCTTACAAGCCTCCATATACATTCTGTTCTTTAGCCAAGCTATGCTGAAAAGCATGGCATATGCTCTCCCATCTCTATGCCTCTGGTCACAGTAACAGTATCCACACTATGTCCTCCACCTGTTGAATTTCTATCCATTCTCTAAAGTCCAACCCAACTGCTACCTTTACCATTTTTTAGCTTTTTGATCAGTAAACAATCTTCACCCTTGGACCTCTCGTAATACTTTGTTTATAATTCTCTAAGGAGTGTATAGCCTGTGGCTTCTACTTCTCTGGACACGTACAGATTAGACTTGAAATCCTGGAGGACTTTTAGTGGTAATTTATCAATATTTCATTTGTCTCACCCAGTCAGAAACCTGGAAATTTTTTAAGTTAACTGGGACAATATTTTCTGTGGTTCACAATGCTTATAGTTCCAAAGAACAGCATTGAAACAAACAGTCGACATACTAAGGTAACTAAGACAGAATCAGCAAGATTTCCAAATGAGTTGTTTCTGCTTCCCAACCAGCCCCTTGTAGTTTTGGGCTCACGATCCTCCATACTCAGGATTCAGTGGGTTCAGTTTCTATCTGTAGATGCAGTGTCCTTTTGAATCATCTTGGGACAAAATACTGTGTCTAAGATTAGCACTTCCCTTGCTAATCTCTGTACCCCTGGTCTGAACCCCGCTAGCTCCTGATTACACCATCTCCAATGCAAGTTCTTGACATAGCACCATACCTCATATCTGTCCCTTTTCCATCTCATAGTGGAAAAAAACTTTCTCTCTGGTCACTTTACTGAGGGAAAGGCCAGAACAAAACCTCAGCCACTAATAGGAAAAATGTCACTGTCTCCACACCTGCCCAATGAACCTTTCTCTTGCCCTGAGAAAAGGTGGGGAGGAAATGCCTATAAACAGTGCCCCAAGTCCTGGCAGGGCTGCATAGATTATTTTGTGTATTTTAGTTATCTGTGTCAGGATCTTTACCACCTAATAGATTAGCAACTCCACGAATACAGGAACTTTTCCTTGACTAAACTTTCTGTCTCTTCCAGTGCTATACATCCAGTTGGTACATAATATCTGTTAAAACTAAATAACCATCATATACTTTGTGATCCAGTCAAATTATTCTAGAATGAGTCATTCCTCTTACTTTCAGTGCATTTCCTGCTCTTGTGGACCATCCTCTATGCCTAGAATGCTCTCTCTAATGTTCCTCTTATCCCCTGGAATTATTTCCTATGTATTTTAATTTAATTACCTATACGATAATTAATAATTATCTATCCCCAACCTCAAGTTAAATAAAAGTTTTGTGAGGATAGAGAATCTTCTTTTTGCCTTCGTATCATCAGTGGTTAGCATAATGTCTTGCCCTGATAGGCATAAATGCTTGTTAAATGAATGGATGTTGAATAAATTAATTACAAAACACTCATTACCCCTTCATTAGCATCTGAGGCAGCCCATTTGATCCAAGCTGTAACTACTATCATCACCTCGGGCATTCTTGATGCTCTCCATACCCTCACTCAGGGGTGAAGAATAGAGATGTACTCCCCCGGCGCCCCTTAGTGTGTGTCTCTTTTTCTCTCCCTCATTTTCCCTTTGTGTATTTCTGCTCTTACATCTGGGCCTCTGGCTGACCTTTCTTCTTTCTCTTCACAATGCGTTGATCCCCAGTCTTTCCTCTGGGTGGCAGCTCCATCACCATGATCTTGGCCTTCCCTCCTTCTGGAGCCAGCAAACACTCATCCTGAAAGTCCTCCGTGGCAGTACCCAGTCCCGAAAGGCCTGCCAAATCCATGCAGGACGTGCTTGGGGGAGCCCCAAAGTGAGACTCAGGGCAATGTCTCCCTTATGTCTAATAGGACTTCATATGCCCTGGGAAAGAAAGTAACACCTAAGTCACTAGTTTACTTACCTTTCATAGGATCTTGGAATTTAAAGCTAGAAGGGACTTTAAAGACCATTTAGTCCAACTTTGTTTTAGAATTTAAATTTCTTATGGTGACCCAAATATACCAAAATCATGATGGAGATAGTGGCGATGTGGAAAGATGTCTGTACAGTGGAAGTGGAAGGCAGTCTTAAAAGGAAGGCACTGACACTGGAAAACTTAAGAGAAGCTTCTTGCAAAAGGTAGGATTTGAACTGGGTCTTGAAGGAAGTAAGGGAAGATGGCAGCTTTGATAAGGGCCGAATGTGGCAGGAATGAGGGAGAATATTCTAGGCACAGAGGACAGCCAATGAAAATACCCAGGAGATGAGAGATAAAGAGCCTGCTCAAGAAACAAGTTCAGTATCAAGAAATCATAGAGTATGGAGAGTGCGAGGGGTAGAGGAGTAAACTATAAGAAGACTGGAAAGGCAGGAAAGGAGGCAGGGGTTTGATATTGTACCCTGGAGGTAATAGAGAGCTACTGAAGTTCATTGAGTAGTGGAATGACCTGTGTTTTAGGAAAGTCATCTAGTCAACTGAGTGGAGAATGGACTGGAGTGGAGAGAGTCTTGAAGGCAGAGAGATCCACCCAAAGGATATTGTAATAGCCTGAGGGGAAGCATTGGAAAAGGAATAAACATAGGCAAGATGTGGTTTTGAAAGTCAGGGTCATGGCCAGAAGGGGGATAAAGGTGGGCTTTCTGGAGGCTCCAGGAGACAGTCTCTAATGTGAGAAGAAGGCAGGGCAGGAGGGTCTGAGCCTTACAGAGGGATACTCTGGGGTGAGGGGACTCTGGGAGCAGAAGGCTGTTCCAGAGTGAGAAAACCCCCAGGACCTGAGGGAAATCTGAAAATGAGGAAATAGTCGAGAGACCATGATATTGAAGTCCAGAAAACAGGGCTGAGCAGTGCAAGTGAGGGGTCAAGTCTGTGGCATGAAGATCCCCAGCAGTAATAGAGAAGTGGGGAAGGGGAGAGGTTTGGGGAGGTGGGGAGCAATGAGTTCTGTTTTGGTCATATTGACTCTGCGATGTATATGGAATTAGTGGCTAATTCTAAGGGAAGGCAGTACAGTGTACTGGAAAGGAATTGGATTGAGAGTCAAAAAACCTGGATTTGATTCTGGATTGCCATTTTTTATTATATTAGCTCATCCTACCCATGAGCAATCAATGTTTTTCAAGTTGTTTAGATCTAGTTTTATTTGTGTGAAAAGTGTTTTGTAATTGTGTTCATATAATTCCTATGTTTATCTTGGCAGACAGATTCCCAATTATTTTATATTTTCTAGAGTGATTTGGATTTCATTCTGGACTCTGATGTTTATACCTGTGTGACCTTGGGCAAAGTCAGTTTAGATGCTCTTGGCCTCAGTTTCCCAATCTGTAAAATAATATGGCTTTACTAAAGTTCTTTAAAGCTCTAAATACTCTCACTATTTTTTATTTATTTATACCATTATATATTGGGACCAGTAGGTTGCCAAGAGTAACAGTAAAATGTTACTCTTTTTTTTTTTTTTAACAACCACATCAGAATTTAAATATCCAAGCCGGAAAAACTAAATAAATAAATAAATAAATGTCCAAGTGTGGGGCAGCTGGGTGGCTCAGTGGATTGAGAGCCAGGCCTAGAGATGGGAGGTCCTAGGTTCAAATTTGACCTCAGACTCTTCCTGGCTGTGTGACCCTGGGTAAATCATTTAACCCCCATTGCCTAGCCCTTACCACTCTTCTGCCTTAGAACTAATATCCAGTATTGATTCTAAGATGGAAGGTAAGGGTTTAAAAAATAATAATAAATATCCAAGTGACTATTATTCCCATTGCAGCAATCCCCTCCAGAAGGGATTATTACTACTGGCCTGTTGCTATTGCACCAAATATGTCTGATATTCCTGTCTTGGAATTACCCTCAGAGATTGTTACTCATTATTTTGAATATCCCCTGTGGCAGCAAATCTTCATCTCTTAAGGCTGACTTTAGGGCCCTGAAGTCAGTCTCCTAATTAAATAGGTGATCAAGTTAGAGAATACCACTGAGGGAACAGGGCAAAAAAAAAAAAAAAAAAAAAAAAAAAAAGAGGTGTAATTCAATTTAATAAAACAAATATTTTAAAAATACCGTATGTGGAATACTATACTAGGTGCTGGGAGATACGAAGATTAAAAACAAAAGAAAGAAAATTATACTGTCTTAATATTCTAAGAGGAGGCAGAACATACATTCAGAAATTCAAGGCCACATGAGAAAGGAAAGAGCACTGGCAACTCACTGAATCAGAAAAAGGCTTCTCATAGCTGGTGGCATCTAACTGGGCATTGAAAGAAGCTAAAAATTCCCAAATGACTATGAGCTCTTATTATAAAGACTAAGATGGAGGCAGTTGAGTGGCTCAGTGGTTTGAGAGCCAGGCCTAGAGATGGAAGGTTCTGAGTTCAAATCTGATTCAAGTACTGCCCAGCTATGTGACCCTGGGCACTTACCCTAACCCTTAGAGCTCTTCTGCCTTAGAACCAACACAGAGTATTGATTCTAAGAGAGAAAGTAAGTGTTGGGGGGAAAAAAGACTAAGTGGTCCTATGACAGTGAATAGAGAACTGACTTTGAAAGAACCCAGCTCAGTTCCCACCTCTGACACATACTGATTGGACAACTCAAGGGGCCAATCCCTTTGCAGTGCTCTCCAGACATCCCTCTGAGGCAGAGAAGATGCTGAGCTCCATTAGGAGTGTCAGTTTCCTCATCTGGAAGTTCCTGGCATCGGGGTCTGGTCCATATCCCTATAAAGACTTAAAATATACTTTTTTCCCCTTCACATTAGTTTATTTAGGTTTTTACTTTGGTTTTATATTAGTATCCTCTAAAATATACTTTTAAATGACTAGCAAACAATATTCCAGCAGTTCCTAAACTGCTTGGGAAGGGGCTTCTGAAATGTTCTGAGCAAGGAGGGCATCCAGGAAACAAGAGCACAGAATGCCAGGATGCCACTTTGGAAGGGCGCTGTGTAACCTCCTGGGAAGTGCCACTGAGTGCCCCGAGGA
Organism: Gracilinanus agilis; assembly: GCF_016433145.1. Classification (NCBI taxonomy): domain Eukaryota; kingdom Metazoa; phylum Chordata; class Mammalia; order Didelphimorphia; family Didelphidae; genus Gracilinanus; species Gracilinanus agilis. The sequence continues at coordinate 162,957,088 of NC_058132.1, forward strand.
AGCAGGCTTCTCCCCCTGCATGGTGGGCCACCTGTGGCCCTGGGGAAGGAACCTTAGCAAGTGGCAAGCTCTTGCCAGAGCTGGGCTCCAGGGATGCTGGGAGGAGGGGGAGAGGTGGCAGAGATGTGTGGGCTGTGCTGCTTGGAGAGGGGGAACTGGCTTTAATGAGGTGACTGTCACTTGTAAATGAAACAGAAGGCGGAGCAGCTTGTGTGAACCCTGACCCTTCCTGTCCATCTTGCCTTTCATCGGGGAGCTTTACGAGCAGCCAGTTCATTCAGGAGAGACCCACCGCAGCCACAGGGAGAGTGGAACCGAGGTCGGGATGTGTTCCTCCAAGCAGGGAAGGGAATCCAATGGGGCCGGATTCCAAGGCTCCGGAGATCCAGGGACCCCTGTGTACCCAGATGTCTTCCTTAGCTAGAGGAAGAAAGAGGGAGGAGGAGGACGGAGGGCCAAGGGCCAAGGGAGGGAGGGAAATGTGTATGTATGTATTGGAATGGAGTGACTAAATTTACATAGTGGAAAGATAGCTGTTGATTTAGGATGTTTGGGGTTCTAAGAACACAAGGCTATGGCAGCTGAAAAGATTTTCTGCTTAATGGTGACCTTCCTCTCCCCAGACCCTGAAACATTTTATAAATCATACACAGTGGTCAGCACTAACTACAAACATGCAGTACATCAGAGCCAAAAATTAAAAAAAAAATATATCCCCATCCCATTCCAGTCTAACTTGAGTCCTGAGGTCATTACTGTACACCAGTGGTGTCAGACTCAAATAGAAATGGATTCCTGTGGGCTACATGTTGACTTAGAAACTCATAAATTCACATTATGTTGCATTGTATTTTTGTTTATTTTGTTAAACATTTCCTAATTTCATTTTCATCTGGTTCAAGCCATAGTTAAGAATTTTGCCTGCCTGCTTAGCCCGTGGGCTGCTAAGTTTGACACCTCTACTGTACACCCCAGCTAAAGGAGATGGGGAGAATTTGTAGGGGGAACTGAGAAGAAATATAGAGAAGATAAAAAGGAAGAAGAAAGGGAAATGCAAAAGGGGCTGTCATTATTCTCTCATGTGACCATGAGAGCCCTTAGACTTTTGAGGGAGGTTTCAGAATATATTTCTGCAGAGGTCTTTAAGGATAGACCAGAATTCCTGTCTATTTAGGATGGTTTAAATGGTTAAATCTGCCCAGAGACAGAGGCATGATCTTTTTTTTTTTTTTAATCTCCTCATCAGACTCTAGAGTCATGTTCTCTTTAGGTGATGAGAAACATAAAGGCACAGAGAAAGCAAATTGGCCAGAACAGAGAGGTCCAAGTTCTTATTCTGTGCTGTCGTTGGGACTGATGCAGGTAATTTCCTCTTCTCAGCAGCCTGACCTTGACCAACTTAGGAGGATGCATATTGAGAGGAAGAAAGAAGAGTAGGGGGTCCAGGGATAAGGAAAGCTCCTAGAGCCCCCATGGGGCTGCACGCCGTGGTCATGGTGGCTGCTTTGTGTAAGCTGTGGCTAACCTAACTTCATACAGCTGAGTGAATATTAAATAAACAGAACAGGAGATGGATTCCAGCCCACAACAGGGTGGGTGGAAGTATTCCTTTACTCTCAGCCCAATCTAGGGCAGTAATAAACAATCTTTTCTTTTCTTTTCTTTTCTTTTCTTTTCTTTTCTTTTCTTTCCTTTCTTTTCTTTTCTCTTCTTTCCTTTCCTTTCTTTTCTTTGCCTTTCCCTCTTCCCCTCTTTCCCTCTTCCCCTCTTCCCCTCTTTCCCTTTTTCCCTCTTCCCCTCTTCCCCTTTTTCCCTCTTCCCCTCTTTATTTCTTCCTTCCTTCCTTCTTTTCTTTCTTCT
>NC_058132.1:162959274-162987263 GCF_016433145.1 Gracilinanus agilis
TCCCTCTCTCCCTCTCTCTTTTTCTTGAAGATCTTGTTTTGTCTTAAAGGGTCACATGCTCCTGTAGAGCTTTCTTAACCAATTCATCCTCAGTGCCTCAGGGAGCACAAATGTCTTATTCCCTAGAAAAGTAATGTGTCAGGAGGTAGTGAAGTCTCTATCACTGGATGTCTTCAAATGGAGTCTGAATGACCAATTCTCAGAGATGTCCAGGGAATTCCTTTTTAAGTATAGGTTGGATTAGATGACCTCTGAGGTCATTTCAAGTTCTATGATTTCCTCTCTTACTCTCATCTGGAAAGAAATTATTTCCTTAGACTTCAGAGAATGACTTCTAGGTCTATGTGTCAAGAGGCCAGACTTTCTGCCTTTGTTATAATTTTTTCTGGGCTCCTTTCTAGGATTTTTTGTGCTTCTCCCCTTCCTCCTTCCCTCCCTTCTTTTCTTGCTTTCTTCTTCCCTTCCTTTCTTCTTTTCTTCCTGTCTTCTTCCTTTCCTTCCTTCTTCCCTTCCTTACTTCTTCACTTCCTTCCCCATTCTCTCATCTCCCTCCTTCTGTTTCCTCCCTCCTTCCTTCCTTTCTTCCTTCTTTCCCTCCCTCTCTCCTTTTTCCCTCCTTCCCTTCTTTCCTTTCATTCTTTACTTCATGCTTTTTTTTTTTAAACAAAAATTGATGTCACTTACAAGAGAATCTTCCCTGGTAACAAAGGTTTAGAATTAACAAAAGAACACATTGGCTATGTCTGATAAGGTATGCCTGACAAAGTATGCCTCATCCTTCTTCTGTAGTCTACCACCTCTCTGCCAAGAAAAAGAAATGTGGTTTCCTTGCAGTCCTCTGAAATCAAGACTGGTCATAGCATTGATTAAAATTCTGAGTTTAAATGTTTTTTTTAATACTATTGCTGCCATCATGCAAATTGTTCTTTTGGCTCTGTATGCTTTTAATCAGTTCATATAAATCTTTCTAAGTTTCTCTGGATTCTTTGTATTTATGATTTCTTATGATACAATAACATAATATTATATTATATTTATATTCCACAATCTGGCCATTAACTAAATGATGGAATTTTGTTTTTAGTTTTTTTTCTCCCACAAAAGGTATTGTTATAAATGTTTTTGTATATTTGAGGCGTTTTCTTCTGTGGCTATATCTCCATGGTATATATGTATAGAAGCAGTATCATTAGGTCAAGGGCTGGTACAGGTTAGTGTCTTTTCTAGGATCATTCCAAATTGTTTTTTCAAAATAATTTAATCAGTTCACAGTTTTGTCAACAGTGTATTTATGTGTTTGTCTCCCTTGACTCCCCAATATTGTCATTTTCATCATTTGTCTTTTTTTCTAAGTTGATAGGTTTGAGATGAAATCTCAGAGTTTTAATTTGTATTTCTTTTATTAATTATTTGGGTCATTCTTTCTTATAGTCATCAGTCATTTTGGTCTCTTCTTTTGAAAACTATTGATGCAGAATAACACAATGTTGGTGGAGCTGAGAATTAGTCTAACCATTCTGAAAAGCAATTTAGAGTTATACTAGACATTCATCTCAATGAGGTCAAAGACTGAAAAGTTCCATCTTCTCTAAAATATCCCTACCAGCACTTTGTGGTAGCAAAGAACAAGGAATAAAGTACAGAACAACAAAGAACATCAGCTGAAGAAGAGTTAAACAAACAGCTGTAAATGAATATCATAAAGTATTGCTGTGATGTAATTACTGTGAAATAAGTAATAAGCAATTATCTCCTCATAATTCAGAGAAGGTGAAGAAGGATAAAATAAGTAGAACCAGGAAAGTCCTATGTGACAACAATGTAAATGAAAAAAAAAACAGAAGAGAAAACAATTTATCATTATTTTTTAAACGCTTACCTTCCATTTTAGAATCAACACTGTGTGCTGGTCCAGTGCAGAAGAGCTATAATGGCTAAGCAATAGAGGTTAAATGATTTGCCCAGGGTCACACAACTAGTAAGTGTTTGAGGTCAGATTTGAACCCAAGACCTCCCTTCTCCAGGCCTGACTCTCAATCTACTTTTTTTTTATCTAATGACCAAACTTGGCCTTACAAGAGAAAGGAGGCAGTGCCTCTCCTTCCTTTCTTTGCAGAGGTGGGGAATTATGGATGTGGAACATGGTGTATTTTGCTCAGATGGTAGATTTGTTGATTTATTTTATAGAACTACTTTATCTTCTTTTTTATTACAAAGGATTGTTTGCTGGATTGGAGAGGAGAAAGAGTGATATGTTTATAGAAATAAAGATGACAGAAAAACAAAATATATCAATAAAAATTTAAAATCTTTAAGAAAGAAAATACAAATAAAAAATGAAGCTATTTGTCCTTAACCTTTGTCTACTTGTCTGTTGGGGAGATTTTTGGTCTTTGTGTCAGTATCTTATATATTTTGGATTTCAGAAATATTTCCTAGGAAGATCTGATTGATTGGTATGGCACTGGATATATAAATTAATTTAACCAGCATAACATTTATTATTTTAGTGTGGCCCAACCGTGAATAATGAGTATTTCTCTAATGATGTTCCTTTATTTCTATAAAGAGTGTTTTGCAGTTATATTCACATAAGTCCTGAGTAAAGAGTAAATCTTGGTAGGTTACCTTCCAGGTAATATATGTGAAGCTGATTGTTTTGTAACCCAAGTGTAAAACTTTACAATTATTGAATTTCATCTTATTAGATTTAGTCTAATGCTCTAGCCTCTGTCATGATCTTTTCAAATCCTGATTCTTCCATCTATGATATTAGCCATCCCTTTGAGCTTTGTGTCATCTGAGAATCTGATAAGCGTATAATCTTTACTTTTCTAAAAACTCATTGATAAAAATGTTGGGAGTTTTTTTTTTACTCTTACCTTTTGTCTTGGAGCCAATACAGAAGAGTGGTAAGGGTAGGCAATGGGAGTTAAGTGACTTGCCCAGGGTCACACAGCTGGGAAGTGTCTGAGGCCAGATTTGAATCTAGGACCTTCCATCTCTAGGCCTGGCTCTCAATCCATTGAGCTACCCAGCTTCCCCCTATTGGGAGTTTTTTTAGACCCTTACCTTTTAAAAAACCCTACAAAGTTTCTACTCAGTTCCAAGGTAGAAGTTCCAAGGGCTAGGCAGTTGAGGTCAAATAGCTAGGAAGTGTCTGAGGCTAGATTTGAACCCAGGATCTCTTCTCCTGGACTGGCTCTCTATCCACTAAGCTATCTAGCTGCCCCCATTGATAAACTGTTAAATAGCACAGATCCCTGAGGTATTCTTTTAGAGATCTCCTGCCAGGTTGGCTTTGGACTATTAACAACTATTCATTATTTCTATATAGAGCAACATCAATGTTATGAAAGTAGAAAGAATGCCAAAATTAAAGTCACAGGAAATAAATCCAAAACCTGGTTTGGTCATATACTACCTAGGTATTACCTATCACCTATTGGGTAAGCCACTTAATTTGTCTGGGCCTCAGTTTCTTGAACTGCAGGGTATTAAACTAGATGATTTCTAAGACTTCTTCCAATTTGAAATCCTAAGATCCAATGATGTAGATCCATTAATGAAAACCAAGAGGAAATAATAGAAATGCAAATTCCATTCAAAATAACTACAAAACGCATAAAATTTGGGGGAGTCAATCTACCATGACACTCAAAACTTCTAGAAAAAAATTACAAAATACTTTATAAAAATAGTATTTGGAAGAATATTCATTGCTTTCATTGGGCCATGGCAATATAATAAAATGGTACTAAAGTAAAAACTAATTTATAGATACAGTATTATACTGGTATAACTACTAAGAAGTTACTTTATAAAGGTAGGCAAAATAATGGCAGAAATGATTTGTAAATGCATAAGGGATGGAATATTAATATATTGATATTCCATCCAATAAATAATGAAAAAAGAAAGAGGAACATCAGCACTTTCTGATCTCATGTTATAGAATAGTAATAATCAAAACTATTTGGCATTAATTACAAACATATTAGATAAGAAAAATTCAGGGAAAAAACCGAACCCTCGTTTCATAAACCCAAGAACACAAACTTCTTAGAAGGGGCTCCTTATTTGTCAAGAACTGCTGAGAAAACTGAAAAACAATTTGTCAAAAAATGGGCTTAGGCTAGTATCTTAGACCACAATAAGTTCCAAATGTTTAGGGGACCTAAACATAAAAAGTAACATTGTTTTTCAAATTGTAGAAAAATAGACAGAAATCTATTTCCTTTTACAATTATATGAGTAGGAGAAAATTCTTAAATCAAATGAAAGATAGAGAAGGTCATAAAAAGAATTAGGCCATCTTGACTACATAAAGTTGGATCATGGATCATGATTTTAGAAATAAAATATTTTAGAACTAAAGGGACCTTGGAAGCCATTTAGTCTAACCTCTTAATTTTGCAGAAGAGGACATTAATGTCTGGATTGTTTAAGTTACCTGCCCAAGGACACATAGGTAGCAATCAAAACAGTAATTGAAAAGCATGTGCATGAACAGTCATGGACAAAAAAGGAGATTTTTGAGGAGAAATCGTTGAATCCAATGTCTCTGAAAAAGGCCTGATACACAAGACATATAGCAAATTAACATAAATAAATAAAGCTAAGAACCATTTCCCAACAGATAAGTGGTCTAGGAATAAAGAGTTCTCAGAAGACAAGCAAATTATGAACTACCATATAAAAGATTTCTCCAAATCATGAATAATCATAGAAATATAGATCAAAACAACTTAATTCTTAACCTCACACGGAGAAAATTAGTAAAATTGACTAAAGCTATAAGTGACTAAAACTGGAAATATTCAATGTCATTGTGACTGTGGGAAGACTGACACACAAATATATTCTTGATTAACCTGTGAACTGGGCTATTTTGGAAAACAATTTTAGAAATTATGTGGAAGAAAAAGTAACTGAAATTTTTATACCGTTTGACCAACTCTTAAGTAAGGGGGAAAAGGTCAACAATAGAAAGACTCCTAATATACCAAAACATTTTTTGAAAAAAAAAGAAAGAAAGGAGCACTTTTATGGAAATAAAATGAATGACATTGTGGTATGTGAATGTAATGGAATATTATTTTGCATAAAAATGATTATTGTTAGAAATTCAGAGAAACATGGGAAAACTTATATGAACGGATGCAGAGTGAAGTAAGAAGAACCAGAAAAGGGACAGCTAGTTGACTCAGTGGATAGAACTAGAACTGGAGATGGGAGATCCTAGGTTCAAATTTGGGCTCAGACACTTCCTAGTTGTATGACCCTGAGCAAGTCACTTGACCCCAGTTTCCTAGTCCTTACCACTCTTATGCCTTGGAACTAATACTTAGTATTGATTCTAGGCAAAAGATGTAAGTATTTTTAAAAGAAAGAGGAAGAGAAGGAGAAGAAGGAGAAAAAGAAATGAGAAAATGCAGCTCTTGTCCTTCATTGAATAGGTTCAGACTGATGGAAAACTATGTGTGTGAACTGTTGTATATGCTATCCAATGCATTTGATCACATTTTGGTAACAATAGAAGGCTCACTGAATGGTGATGGTATGATGGCGGCATATGTTTAGACAGAAGTATAATATAAAAACAAAGCGAATCAATAAATATTTTAAAAAGAGAGAAACAAGGAAGACAGTCCTGAAGGTTGATAGATAATTATGACAAGACCTTTGCCCAAGTGTTAAAGATAATTGGCATAAACCTTGCAGAAAAGGTTGCTGAGTTATTGTGGCAAAGAAGAAGTCAGGTGGTATAATTAAAGGGCAAAGAATATGCTTCTCCTCCTTCCTCCTCTGACCCAAAGCTTCATGGCGTATAGAATAAAGATCATCCAATCCTGAAGACTGTGACCATATATGTAGGATTTTCTGCGAAGAACCCGATTTCTGTTAGTGCAAGATAGAAAGAGTGGGAAGAGATGAGCTCTTGAGTAAAGGTGGATTTCTTAGCATTTAATTGACTTTTCAGAGATTGCAGAAGAATGAAAGCTTAAAGAAGAATGTGAGCTATGGAGGGTTAGACCAGAATTGGATAGGAATTAAAATATGAAGAAAAACAGGATGAGAAGAGGATTTTCACTTGCCTGACTTATGGGGATGATGGAAGCAGGAGCTAGAAACTTTCTCAGCATAGCATGGGGACATCATGTGACAAGGGCCATCTGCCCTCTGACTGTAGGGTGACTGAATATGGGATTGATGTTGGTGATCACTGTCTTTAATGCCCAGAGGGCCACTATCTCTTAGAGTTCTCATACTCTAGTCATGAAGGCAAAATAGGATCAGCAAGTTCATCCTTGGGGGATGAGCAGAACATTCATTTCACAACTGTCCTAGAGACTTATCCCAAGATGGTAGAGAATGAAGCACAACTGGAATGTTGCACAAGGTGGAATGTTGTACAATGTGCATACGATGTACAAGGCAGGCTCCATGATGCCTTATGCATGGTCTAGGCAGTCAGCTCACCATCTTTGAAAGCATAACCTCTCCACTCCCAGATACCTTTGGTGCCCTGAGCCTCAGGATCTGTAGAGGCTTTGTACTGAGATGACCTAGAATTGTCTCCTTTGGAGCATGCTTTCTACTACCCCAAAGACAATCCAACTCGTTCTCCTCCAATTCTGGGTCATGATACTTGAATATCCTATTGCAGTGGCATAGTGTATATTTTATCATGCAACAGGCCACATAGTTCAGTAGAAAGTCACCTCAATTCTACTTGTGTCTACCTACATGACCTTAGACAAGTTAATTAACCTCTCTGGGTCTCAGTTTCCTCATCTGAAAAATAAGAGGCTTCTAAGGCCTTTTCCAACTGTGAATCTATGATCTTATGTTTCCATGGTCTAAGAGGGCATTGGGTAGGATCTGTGTCTGAAAAAAATGTACAAAAATTGTACAAAGCACAAATCTGCTTTGGACCTGGAACCCTTGGGGTAGCCAAAGGCTGCCGGACCTTGTAAATGATCCTGACATCAGAGAGAGGGATAGTTAAACCCTGTTGATTGAGGTGGGGATGGGTGGGAATGGGGATGTTGACTTGGAATTCAATCAGTCAATCAATCAATATTTATTAAGTGCCTACAATGTGTTCCCCTTGTTAAGAACCACTAGGCTGGACAAACTCTGGTTCTGTAGGTGACCTTCATTGGCTTCTCTCTCCAGACTTAGAATCAGAGACTTCTAGAGTCAATAGAAACCTCAGGGAACTTCCAGAACCACCTCCTTATTTTTATAGATAAGGAGGCTCAGAAAAGTTTCCATGACTCACCCAAAGTCACATGGTTAATGTGGAATAGACTTCCCTTTCAACTCCACTTTGCTGCCTTGCCACCCCTTGAATAGGCCATTTCTTGTTTCCATGCATGTCAGGGGATAGCCAGGTGCTTCCCACGTTCCACCTCTGATGGGCACAAATATAGGAGTGTCTGGGACAGGGGCCCGTCTTCCCTCTCTCCCTCCCTCCCTTGAGGCCCCAAGAGCTGGGAGTTCACCAACTAGCACGAGGCATCTTGTTCATATTTTCTCAGCCGGAGGTCTTGGCAACAGCTCTTCATTTCCTGTGAGGGAATGAGCTTTTAATCTCTGAGCTCAAACTCACTTGGGGTGGGGGGAAGGAGGGGATGACTTGGGAGAAGCTGTATAACCCGAATTCACCCCCATTGTGATAAGTGGATCCACATTCCTGTCACTTGTCCTGGCCTTCAGATTCTTTAAGGTATAACCAAGGATGCAGAACAGACATGAAGGCATCTGTCATTTAGAAGAACTGAGGTATGGTTCCAACTCTACCCTCTGAAGCCTCTGTCCAGGCAGCGCCATCCAGGAGCTTGATTGCCCTCATGCATGAAAGAGCCTAGATGGGACTCAATCCTGGCTTGTACTGCAGACAGAGGCGCCTTGCTCAGGCACTGATTTGTGGGGAACATGGTTTCTTGTGTGATCCTGCTCCAGCAAATTCTTAGTATAGGATTTTGTTCTGTGCATTGGGCACAGAAGAAGCTTTTTTCAGTCATCCTGATGAGCCCAGCCCCAGTCCCAAGCTAGGGCTGAGCCAGAAGCAGCTAGTACTACCCAGAAAATTTGCTTCTAAAAAACAAGAATGACTTCACCTGGACTTAGCATAAGAAGAGAACTTAAATATGTTAGACCAAAACCACATTTTATTTTGCTTCACTTTATAAGTAATCTTAAAATTATAACCATCCACAAAAATTAAGATAATATATATAAAAATCACAAACTCCAAACTATTTGTTTAAGTATACTAATTTAACAAAATAATACCACGAACATCTTGTTTGCATCTCTATAGCCTTCTGATCTCTCTTCTATGTGTTTTAGTTATTCCTTTGCTGTTAATCATGTTATTCATGTGGTTGTATTCCGTATATAGGACAGCTAAGGGGGCACAGTGGATAGAGTGCCGGATTTGAAGTCAGGAAGACTTATCTTCCTGAATTCAAATAGGTCCTAGCTATATGACCCTGGACAAGTCATTTAACCATTTTTGTCTCATTTTCCTCATCTATAAGATGGAGGAGGAGGAAATGGTAAATCACTCCAATATCTTTGCCAAGAAAACTCCAAATAGAGTCATGAAGAGTCAGATACAACTGAAAGAACAGAACAAGAAGAAAGAACAGAATAAGAAGTGCCAGGCACTGTGCAAAATGCTGGGGATACAAATAAGAAAAAAAAGAGTCTTTGCCTTCAAAGAGCTTATAATCTAACAGAAGAAGACAACATATAAAAGAAGCTGGAAAAGTAGAGAGAAAGAACATCAGGAGTACTTGGCTGGGGACCATCCTGTTAGGTGATGGTAAAACCAGACAGAGCTGTAAATGCAAAGAAGAATAAACTAGACATCCAGGCTCCACCCTATATAAAGGAAGACTTTGAAGGGAGTTTGGTCTTCTACCCTCCAATCATAGGGGGAGAGGAGGCTGAGGGAGATGGCATCTAAGACTTGAGTTAACAGCATGGTAATGAGAATGAAAGTGATTAGGGTATCTTGTTCTTTGGAGTTGAAACCAGAGCTGCAGATGCAAATATTTTCCTTCTATTCTTCATATTTGTAATTTCTTATGGCATCGTACTATTCAATGACATTGATGCTTCCCCACCCTATCTAGAATTTAGATAGATATGTAGCCCTTCACTTAAAAGGCTAATTGCAGGGGGCTCTCCTCATTCATGGAGATTGATTAATCAATACTCTAAGCCTATGTGAGGGATGAAGTTGCTGAAAACTAGAGAGAAAAGAGATCCTGAACTTCTGGCTTCCAGCTTGGAGCCAGAAGACATAGAGTTCCCTTCAACCTAAAGAGAAAGTGTCACCGTAGTGTGCTCCCAGGTGATACTCTATATCAGTAATGGCAAACCTTTTGGAGAAAAAATGCCCAAACTGCAACAACCCTCATGCCACATGTGAGTTCTGCCCTACTTTACTCCAGACAGGAGTAAAGTAGCCCATTGGGCTGCTGGACAGAGGGGCAGGTGATGATAGAAAGGTCCTCAGGCATGTGTGGAGAGGGGGAGGGAGCAGCCCCCCCTCCTCTGGCATGTGTGCCATAGGTTCACCAATAGGGTTCTATATTATACCATGTCTATTGATATTGTTATGATATTTATATTTATACTGTATAATTACAGGTATCAAACTTCACTCAGTTGATCTTTGCAAGGAACTGCAAAGTTTTGGTCCAGGAAAGGAATATAAGCTGAGCCTCAAAGCCCATTGGTTTGTAACTTCCTTTCCTCATTAGTGGAAATTGATTATTTAATGCCCCCCCACCCACCCACCCACTGGGAGAGGCAGAGTTGGTGAAAGCTTGGGAGAAAGATCCTGGACCTCTGGCTTCCAGCTTCGAGTGAGAAGTCATGTCATTCCAAATTTCCTTCAAGTACATCAAGAGAGAGAAATAACTAAGAAGCCAACATACAGAAGAGCTGGCACCTTGATCACATCCTTAGTCCAAGCTTACTTTTTTTAACTCTTACCTTCCATTTTAAAATCAATAATATATATTGGTTCTAAGGCAGAAGAGTGATAAGGGCCTGGCAATGGGGATTAAGTGACTTGTCCTGGGTCACACAGGAAGTGTCAGATATGAACTCAGGACCTCCTGTCTCTGGACCTGACTCTCAATCCACTGAGCCTCCTAGCTCCATCCCAAACTTACTTTCTCTCCCTTCAACTTGAAGGGAGACTAAAACTACTAAGTATCTTCCTTCTTAAAACAGAAAGCTAGAAGTCCAGAATCTTTCTTCTTCCCAGTTCACATCAACTCTAGGCTTAGAGCATTGATTAATCAATCTCTGCCCATGAAAACAATCTTATGCAATTGGCCCTTTGAGCCAAAGGTTACAGATTAGATAGATAGATAGATAGATATAGATAGATAGATAGATACATAGATAGATACATAGATAGATACATAGATACATAGATAGATAGATACATAGATAGAGGCAGACAGACAAATGGATAGACAGATAGATAGACAGACAAATGAAGATAGAGAGAGAGAGAGAGAGAGAGAGAGAGAGAGAGAGAGAGAGAGAGAAAGAGAGAGCAGATAGAACCTTTATCAGGTATATGCTATGTTCCAGGTCCTATGCTAAGAGGATAAAAATAAAAATAAAAACAAGACAGTCATTGCTCTCAAGGAGCTTACATTCTAAATGGGAAAAGGCATTATATAAAAGAGAACCAGAAAGGGAGAAGAGCACATAAACAGTGGCATCACTAGAGATGTCTGTTTAGGGAGTATTATGGAAAACTAAAATGGAGTGAATTTAAGGCCAAAGTTGGATTATTAAAGCTCAGGGTGTTTTCAAAGGTAAAGTTCCATTTTCTGGTTGGGATGGGAAGTAGTAAAGGCCTGAGTGGAACATGGCATAGCTGGAGATGTCCAAGAAGAATTTATTCAACTCTCACCAATTGTACACACTTAGCATTTTTATAGATGAGGAAAATGAAGCCTAAATCAGGTAATTTGCTTAATGTCAGTATTGATGGTAGTACTAGAAACTCTGGGCTCCTAACTCTAGTCTAGCTTTCTCTCTTAGACCCTGAAGTTCTTGAAATTACATTGTATATTTTGTATCTGCTGGTCCCTGTCTCTGCTACACATTGGCTGTGTGACCCTAGACAAGTTATTTAACTTCTCAGTGATCCAGACAAACTTCCCAGACTATAAAGCTATAGAGAATGGACTAACCACCATTTATAGAAGTTTCTTCACCTGCAAATTCTTTTTTGTCAATAAAAATCACAGATCAAGCCCCTGTCGCTATCATGTAGAGCCAGAGAAGCAGCCAGGTGATTCTGTGAATGAGTATAGGACTTAAGAGTCTTGAAATTTTGTCTTGGTCACTGCCTAACTGTGTGGTCTTGGGCAAATCACCTAACCTTTGTTTGCTTCAGTTTCCTTATTGGTAAAATAGGGATAATAACAGCACTTCATTCCCCCAGGATTGTGCTGAGAATAGCATGAGTTAACATGTGTAAAGCACTCTGCAAACCTTAAAGCCATATTTGAATGCTAGCTATTATTATCATGCCATGGGCCTTCAAGAGTAGAATGAAAACTTCATGAGGACAGGGACTGTTCTTGTTTTTGTATCCCTAGTGCTTAACATCATGCTCTTTCACATAGTAAATGCTTAATTCATGTTTGCTGAAATACCACTACTAGATCTGTATCCCATAGAAATTTTTAAAAAGCAGAGGGAGGACCTATTTGTTAAAAAATATTTCTAGCAGCTCTTTTTCTGGTGGCAAAGAATTAGAAATGTAGGCAATGGCCATCACTTAGGGGGTGCTGAACAAGTTGTGGCATATGAATACTGTTGTCCTATAAGAAATGTTGAGCAGGAGGATTTTAGAAAAACCTAGGAAGAATTACCTGAACTGATGCCGAATGAAGTGAGCAGAACCAGAACAGCAACAGCAATAATGTATGATGAACAAATGTGAATGACTTAGTTCTTTTCAGCAAAATGATCTAAGACAATCCCAAAGGGTTTATGATGAATAATGCTATCCACCACCAGAGAAAGAACTGATGGAGTCTGAATGCAGATGGAAGCAGACCTCTCTTCACTTTATTTTCTTCGTGATGGGTTGTATGTATGTGTATGTGTGTGCATGTATTCTACAATATGACAAATATCAAAATGTGTTTTATATAATAGCACATGATAACCAATAACAAATCGCTCACTCTCTCAGGGAAGGTAGAGTGGAAGGAGGGAGGGAAAAAATGTGGAACTCGAAATGTTGGAAAATGAACCCCCAAAATTGTATTTACATGTAAGTGAGAAAGAATAAAACATTACAAAATAAATAAATGTTTGCTGAATTGAGTTGAAATGCTAAATTGTATCTTAACTGGTATGGTGGAAAGACCACTGGAATTGAAGTCTAAAGGTCTGGATTTAAATCCCAATTCTGTTACTAGCTATAAGTAACTGGGGGGTTGGGTGGGAATACTTCATCTCTGAAAAATAGTTTCTAAACTTTTAAGTAAGTTTAATAGTACTTGTGCCTATTGTTGTTGAGAGATAAAAATGAGATTTAGTTTTGCAATTATAAAGGCAGTGAGGTATTCTAGTGAATAGAGTTCTGGGCCTGGAGTCAGGAAGATCTGATTTCAGATAATCTTGCACTCTGTGATCCAGTGGCATTGGTCTCCTTGCTGGTCCTTGTGTGTGATGCTCCATCTTCTGACCAAGCATTTTTGTTAGCTTCTCTCCATATCACAAACTTCGTCTCTTCTCATCTTTGCCTCCTAACTTCAGGCCAGGCTTCCTTCAAGTTTCAGCTAAAGTCTTATCTTCTACAACAAACCTTTTCTAGGCCTTTTTAATCTTAGATCCTTTCCTTTGAGATTATTTCCCACTTACCCTGTATATAGAGTTTATACAGAGCCCTTTGCATGTTTCATCAGACTGTGAGCTCCTCTAGAACAAAGGCTATTTTTTTTTGCTTTTCTTTATATCCCCAGCCCTTAGTAAAGGGCTTGAAATATCGTTGTTCAATCATCTTAGTCATGTCCAACTCTGACCCCATTTGGGATTTTCTTGGCAAAGATACTGAGGTGGTTTACCACTGCTGTCACCAACTCATTTTACAGATGAGGAAACTGAAACAAACAGTTAAATGCCCAGGATCACACAGCTAGGAAGTGTCTGAGGTCAAATTTGAACTTAGGAGAATGAGTCTTCTCGATTTCAGGCTCAGCACTGTACCACTTAGCTGGCCTGAAATAGAGTAGGCATGTTATAAAGGCTTATTGACTGACTGACTCAAGGCTCTTACATTCTAATCACAGAGGAAGGAATAAATAGGAACTGGAAAAGTGAGGTGGGCAAAGTAAAAAGTGCAAAGTGCAAAAGTCCAGATAGAAAGAATGGAGCTGGAAGAGGAGTGAACATGGTGGTCATGGTATATTCTAAAATGATGATCCTAAATAGGAATTCTCCATTTGGAGGAGTGGGCTACAGGTAATGAAGCATATCCAAGGAAAGAAGGTTGCTTGTGTGGAGGTGAAAAAGTCAAGAGAGACTAGGAAGGAATGTCTATAGCAACGGTCAGCAACTTTTTTGGTGGTGAGAGCCATAAACGCAAGTGGAAGGAGGAGGATGGAGGCAGAAGGTGCTGGAATATGGGGTGGGAGCTGAAGGGCCCCGTGGGGCACATCCTGGGGCTCTGCCCAGACTGGCTGGTCGGGAGGTGGAGCCAGATATGGCTCAAGAGCCATATGTTGCCGACCCCTGGTCTAGACAGATAAAAGGACTAGAGGAGAGCAATGTCATAGAAATGTGAAAGTTTTAACAGCTGGGGAGCCTTGGGCATTTCTGTGGGGGGAGAGGGGGAATAGTTCCTTGATTGGGAGAGATTGAAGATTAGTGAGATAGTAGAGATGATAAAGTGAATAATATTTTGGAGAAGATGGGATGGAATGGGATCCCTTGTGCATGAAGGTCTTCCCAAAAAGAAGGGCCACTTCAACTGAGACAGGGGTGAAAGAGAACTTGGAGAAGGACACAGACATAATGGGAGATAAGGAGGGAAAGAGAAAAGGAAGCTCTTGGCAAAGGGCCCTAATTGTTTTAAGTTATATATAATGCAAGGTCCCAGCTGAGAAGATAGTTGGAAGGGCTGCTTTGGGAAGCCAGAGGAGAGATGCAAAGGTTGGGAATAGCCCTTGTGGTGAGCCAGGCAGCAAATCACTTAAGGAGGTGTAAAAGGGTTCTCTTGCTGAAATGGATGCCCACTTGAAATTAGAAAATATAAATTTATAACAGATCAAGTTAGTATAGTGTCATGATTTTCTCAAACTCCAGTAGTACTATGCAAACAGGAATGGAGACTGCAATTGATTGGAGCAATCTAAGGCTGGAGTTTGGCAAGGAAGGGTCAGTGATAGTACAAGGATGTGAGGGGTTGGAATCTAGATGATAATATAGAATTAAACCAATTCGCTCAAGGATAGGGGATGAGATTAGGTGTGATGACATGACAAAGAACCAAGGAATGGAAAGACTGGAGGTCATGGTATGGATGAAGAACACAATTAGGGATCACAAGTCAAAGGGAATAATGAAACAATAAAAGATTATGATCAAAGAATTTTTTTATTCATGAACACAAGCAGAAAACTTGTAGTAAATGGCAAGACCAAGGCCATGATCATCTCTATGTGTAGTTTAGGTACAGAAGAAGAGTAGGTCATAGGATTTCAGTAAATAAAGGAACTGATAATGTTAGGTGTACTTAATGGAGTATCACTATGCATGTCTAAGTTCCCTACTATGAAGGCAATATTTGAATTGGAGAACAAAACTGTGGGCTAGTCACTGAAGTCATTGTGGAAGGAAAGAATATGTCTTGGGGATCAATAGAAAAGATACCCAAATCTTGATTTGTTGATAAATCAGGATTGAATTGAACCTCAAGGGAGAAGAATTTACTGAGTGATGGTGGGAGAGGAAGGGTCTAGAAGTGACAATAGGTCTCATTAGCAGAGAGGCCTTCCATTATTAGTGAGAAGAAGAAGTTGTAGTGATTGGCAACTCCATTCTGCCAACTCTGCCAATTCTGAGGAACATCGAACCATATGTATGATATGTATGTGAATATACATGTGTGTATATATAAATATAAAGCATATATACACACTATGTTAACTCATCTATATATGCATATATATATACACATTTAGAGGTTATATGTGATTGCTACTTAATATAAAGATGGCTTAGCTCATGAATGGCAAATATAGATAGATAGATAGATAGATAGATAGATAGATAGATAGATAGATAGACAGACCTGATCTTATATACTGGTTTACCCTTCTCTACTGGAGACTATAATTTCTACAAATTATATAGATAATAAATGCCTTTGTAGGGAGCAGAAGGAAGATTGTGACTGAGTATGTGTCTCCTGTCCCATCCCCAAAAACGGTATTGGTCTAGAATTACATTTACCCACTACACCTCAGATATTGGTAGTATAAGGGTACTCTTGGGCAGGGAGAAACAATACTATTTTTCCTGTTGCTCTTTAAGGTTGGATAATACTTAGCTTATTACCAATTTAGTTTGCTCCCATCAGAGTTAAACAAAAGATCATCATGAATTTCCAGAAAGCCTCTTTATTAACGCAAGACAGCAAAGTTACACAGATTAAACAAACCAAAAAAACACATAAGAATAAAGAAACTCTTCAAATGGGAGTGAGATAAGATTTTAGCTCACTAAAGAAAGAATGATCTCCCCAGAAGGAGTGTGCTCTTAGTTGCCTCTGGCGTTGCAAGCCCTGGAAGTCAAGGCACACTTTCCGAGCCAGCTCCCTTCACGTTTGTGGCTCTGATGGCTTTGGTAGCCATCTCTACCAAAGGTAGGGCTCTCCTCTTGTGATGGCTTCTCAAAGTCCCCCTACCATCTGAAGCCCCCTCTATATTGAATAGGTATGTAGTTTAAAGGCTCAGCACTCACTAAACTAATGAGAAATCAAGGATTGATAATGACAGCCTGGCAGACTAATGGAACTATCTTCTGAATAATGGAAGGAATGAAGGTATGCATGCACATGTACATATATAGGGTCTAGGTGGCATTTGAATCCTTGCTGCTTATTGCGGGTGAGGGCTTTCAGAACAGAGAGAGAAATCTGCAAAGCTGGTTAGATGCTCATATAATGGAATTTGGATTTCTGTAACACTTAACTAAACTATTAATTAATAAACAAATTGTAGGAATGATGGGAAGAAGGGCACTTGAGCTGAATCTGGAAGAAAACCAAGGATTCTAAGGCACAAAAGAGAGAAGGGAATTTAGTTCTAGACCACTTTGCTAGCACTTTCACTAACCAAACTGGAATAGTTACTGTTCTTAAAAACTCTGAACTCTTATCTCTTGCTTTTTGCCTTTGAACATTCTTAGAATGCATTCAGCTCACGTGCCATCTTCTACAAGAAGCTTTTGCTGATCATCTTCCTTTTCCCCAAGTTATCATGTACATAATTAACCATTTACATGTTGTATCACCTTAGTAGAACTGAGGTTCCTTGAAGGCAGGGAGTATTTGTCAGTTTGTTTTTAAATTCTCAGTGCCTAACACAATGCCTTTCACATGGTTGGTGTTTGTTGGATTGGCTCAAATTAGAACAGTGAGTCATGGAAATTAAAAAAAAAAATCTGATGTGAAAAGTTTGGCTTTATTGGTAGAGGCCTAATGTCTGAAAGAAGGAAATAATAGTTTCACTATACCTTGCCAAGATCTGACTACATCTAAAGTATGTTCGCCTCTGAGTGCTATATTTAAAAGAAATCAATAAGGCTCAGTGGATAAAGAGCTAGGGCTAGAGATGGGAAGCCTTGGATTCAAACTTGACCTCAGACATTGACTAGCTGTATGACCCTGAGCAAGTCATTTAATACTCATTACCTACCTTTACCATTTTTCTACCTTGGAACCAATATTTAATAATGATTCTAAGTCAGAAGGTAAAGAATTTTTTTAAAGGCACTAACAAACTGGAGTCTATCCAGAGGAAGCTAAAAGAATAAGTAAGAAGGATCAATACCATGCCATATGAAAATCAGTTGTAAGAACTCATGATATTTAGCCTGGAGAACAGGACTTGGGGAGGAGAAGGGATTGATAGTTGCCTTCCTATGTTTGAATAACTAATATATACAAGAGGAATTTTATTTATTTTGATTGACTCCAGAGGGCAGAAGTAGAAAGACTGGGGAGAAGTTTCAGAGAAATATATTTTTAGATTGATATTATGGAAAACACATCAACAAATAGAGATGTCCTAAAGGTAAAATGGGTTGTCTCTGTAGGTAGTGGATTCTCTGTCACTGGTAGCTAGGTGGTGCAGTAGATGTCAGGAAGTGCTGTTTTCCTTAGTTTCTTCATATGTAAAATGGGGATAATAATAGTACCTACCTCCCAAGGTTGTTGCAAATATCAGAGATAATAATTGTAAAGCACTTAGCATGTAGTAGATACTATATAAATGTTAGCTGTTGTTGTTATTGTTATTGTCTAAAGATGGAGGCTGGATGACCCTTCATTGAGTATGTTGCAGAGGAGGCTCCTATTCAAGAATGGGATTGATGAACGCATGGGTCGGGGTGGACATGATTGAGGGTGTGGACTCGAAACTACCACACCAATGCAACTACCAACAATTTGGAAATTGGTCTTGATCAAGGACACATGACAAAACTAGTGGAAATGTGCATCGGCCATGGGTGGGTGGGGGTGCAGGAGGGGGGGTTGAAGGGGAAAGGTTACATGAATCATGTAACCATGTTAAAAATGAATATTAATAAATGTTAAAAAAAACCTTGTTAACAATATGAAGAATAAAGCAGAACAAATTTTCCAATTAAAAAAAAAAAAGAATGGGATTGATCAGATGTCTTCTGAAGCCCCTCAAAAATATGTTTGTTCCTGCTTTGACATTAGCTAGATGACCCTAATGAAGTCAAGCTTCTTCATCTGTAAAATGGAGATGATGAAAAAAGTGCCAACCGTACAAATTTATTGCAAAGAAAGCCTTTTATAAATGTGAATCAACAGCTCTTTGTATTCTTTTAAATCAGACTGAATCTAGTCTAAAATCTCAGTATAACTGATGGCACAGTATCAATTGCTATAACTCCACTGCCTTCACCCTCCCTGGGGTAACCCTGCCCCTGGAAAGCTTAATTTTCTCTTTTTGCCCCAGGGACCCAAGAATGAGATGCCAAGGCAAAAGTGGAACATGCCCTGTTCCTAAGGAGCTTACCTTCTATTGGAGGAGACAACACGTACATGTATGTAACCCAGCTCCCACTTGGATTGAGTGGGAAAGGTGCAATCTGTTATGTGCTGAGGAAGGCATGACTTCTGATCAGCAGAGAGAATGCATTAAATGTATTAAAAAGTAGGAAAAGGTAAGATGGAGGATCATATAATCATGGGCAGGTAGGTGGTGCAGTGGATAAAGTGTTAGCCCTAGAATGAGAAAGACCTGAGTTCAAATTTGGTCTCAGACATTTACTAGCTGTGTGACCCTGGACAAGTCACTTAACTCTGTTTGCCTCATTTTCTTCATATATAAAATGAACTGGAGAATGAAATGGCCAATCCACTCTAGTATCTTTGCCAAGAAAATCCCAATTGGAGTTACAAAGAGTCAGACACAACTGAAAATGATTAAACAACATATAATCATAGAAATTTTGATCTGGAAAGAACCTTAGGTATTCTTTTTTTTTTTTTTTTTTTTTTTTTTTTTAAAACGCAATAAAATATTCTTTATTGAATCTGCATAACTGTTTGGGTGGAGGAGGGAATGATTGAACTGTGATTTCCCATAAGCATGAGACTTTAAAAGATATTTACCATGAACTCTGTTCTAAGAAATGGAAATAAAGGTACACAGCATTTATTAACTGTGTGTCAGTGGGGGAATGGTTGAACAGATAATGGTGTATGATTAATAGAATTCTCTGAAACCAGTCCCTACATTATTTCTTACAGCACAACTTTAAGAAAACTTGACTACATTTACATACCATAACTTGTTCATTCTCTAATTTATGGAAATTTCCTCAGATTCCCCATTCTCTGCCAACTCAAAAAGAGCTGTTTGTAAATCCTTTAGGATCAATTTTCCCCCCTCCCCTTATTCTTCTACTTCACTGTTAAATGTACTTCTGTACCTAATTGCATTTGTCTGTACTCTTCAGCTGTTCCCCCTATCCCTTTTTGTAAAAATCTGCTTTCCCATTTTAATGAGATTTCCCCTAATCTTCCTTTCCCTTTGTTTCTACTGTATTACTCTTCTCTTTCCATTCTTCTTTTAAGATCATTAAGACATAACAGAAGGGGCAGCTGGGTAGCTCAGTGGATTGAGAGGCAGGCCTAGAGACAGGAGGTTCAAATCTGGTCTCAGACACTTCCTAGCTATGTGACCCTAGGCAAGTCACTTGACCCCCATTGCCTACCCTTTACCACTCTTCTGCCTTGGAGCCAATACACAGTATTGACTCCAAGAGGGAAGGTAAGGATTAAAAAGACATAACAGAACCACTTCTAGGCCTTGTGTATAATTACTATCACCTCTGATAAGAGGGGACACATTTGTGTATCATCTCTTCATATTTGAATGTAGGCAGTTTATTCTTGTTTTGTCCCTTATCGTTCATTCACATTTGTCTTTTTCTTTTTCTTCCTGTTTCAATGCGATTCTCAAGTCCTCTATTGCCATTCAAGGTTCATTTTTTCTCTCTGAATATTCTATTTAGTTTTGGTTAAGTTATTCTTGGCTTTAAGTCCATATGCTTGTGTTAAGCAGTAGCGACTGCTAAAATCACATGTAATCTTGACTGGACCCTTGGTGTTTGAATTCTTTCTGGCTGCTTGCATTACTTCTGACTTAGTAGCTTTGATTTTTGTCCATGATGTTCCTGGAAGTTTTCATTTTGTTGTTTCTTCCTATCAGTAACCAGTACTTTCCACTTTGCACACTAGTTCTAAGACAGGGGTCAGCAACGTATGGCTCTTGAGCCATATCTGGCTCCACCTCCCGACCTGCCAGTGCGGGCAGAGCCCCAGGATGTGCCCCGGGGGGGGGGTGGGGGTCTTCAGCCCCCACCTCATATTCCAGCACCTCCCGCCTCCATCCCCCTCCTTCTGCAGGCATTTATGGCTCTCACGGCCAAAAAGGTTGCCGACCCCTGTTCTAAGAGATCTAAGACAGATCTGTTTAGGCTTTTTTTTTTGGGTCTCAGTATTCAGATGGTCCAAAGATTAAGGTTCTTCTCTTCAATCTATTTTTCCAAGTCAGTTGTTTTTGCTATGAGACACTTCACATTTTCCCCCCCAGTCTTTTGACTTTGGAATCATCAGCTTCTATTTAGTCCATTCTAATTTTCAGTGAGTTTGTTGCTTGGGCATTTATACCTCTTGCAGCAAGCTGTTAATGTCTTTTCCTTATCTTTTCATTTTTTTTCTTTTTGTATGTGTCTTGGGCATCCTTGCCACCAGGAAAGCTTTTTATGGTTAGGTTCTTTGTTTCTCATTCTTCCAGATTAATTATCTGTTTGGAGAAATTTCTGATCGGGATTGTATTGCTTCTTGATTTCTAGCAAGTTGGCTTCAACTCTACTTCATGAATGAGATAAGTATCCAAAGGTGAAAAGACCCATCAAGTATAGTACTATAGCAGAGTTTGCTGATAGCCACAGGGGCTAACTCCAACTCTGAAAAGATACCTGCCTGAACCAGCCCAGAAATGATCAATAAAACAAGTTCTTGAAATGTACACAAATGCAGGCAAACAAGGTGGCTCAGTGGAGTCAGGTATGGAGATGGGAGGACCCGAGTTCAAATCTGGCCTCAGTCAATTCCCAAATGAGTGACCCTAAAACAAGTCAGTTAACATCCAGTGCCTGCCCTTACCACTCTTCTGCCTTGAAACCAATACTTAGTATCAATTCTAAGACAGAAGACATGGGTTAAAAAGAATTTTTACAAAACTGAACAGAAGCAGAACTGAACAGAAGCAAGCATATACATGGAGGAGAGCAACAGTGAAATTATTAAACATTCAGAGCAAAACAGATATTCACAGTATCAAGATAAAAATTTAATCTATGATTCTCAAAAAATGTATATTTAAAAAAATTACATTGACACTTCCCTATATGGCACTAGGAAAACAAATGGACAACTTCCCCAGTACCCTGGATAAGGACAGTATGTTCAAAATGCATCCCCTGTCAGATAAGGATGGTCTCTCAGGGAGACTGGCCAATGTTCAGTCCATGATGAATGTGCAATGTGTCTGCCTGCTGATAGTAATCAGTGTGGAGGTCTGGTGAACCTGTTCAAAGTTTGATGGAGTCCTGTGAGCCCTTGTACATATATCCAATGGCTGGTCAAACTCATGATGCTGCTTCCCTTGGTTGTGTCTTCTTTCCTGATTGTGAGGGAATCTGAGATGAAAGACCAGGTTTTGACCTTGTAAACTTCAAGGTCAAAGAATTACCAGAGAGGTCCACAGAATCCATTGTAGAGTTTGCTAAGAGGCACAGCAGCTGAGTGAGGAGCCAGACTTCAGGAAGCTACCTCATTGGTGTAGCCTAGCAATAGCTAGGCACAGTCACTATGTCCTACTAACAAGAGCAATTCATTCATTAATTATGTACCACTCAGAAGTGAAATGTGGTGGGGTTCACTCCAAGTGATCATGTTGAAGGAAGTATGTCTCAGTCTAGGAAAAATTTTTCCTCCTCTATTTCTTTCAAAAGGTTGTGTTGTTTCATCAGGGTGCATTCCCCTCCTTCCTGAGGATCCAGGTTGTACATATATAAGTAACCATCAGAAGCTCCTACTAATAATCGGGGAATCTTCTGAATTGTGGCAAGTGAACAGATATTTTTGTGACCGCAGAATGGTAGTCTGACAGTAGCAAATGCTCTTCCCTGGTTAAACATTTCCGTTACTTGGGAGGGCAAATAGCTAGTAGAGGCCATAAGAACTTTCCCAAAGTAACCAGTCCAGGTAGTGGGTTCCTCCTGAGGTTTCTCTTTCACAGTCTCAAGTTTGAAGATGTGCACTGTTTCAGTGTTACTGGAAGCAGAGAGGAACATTCCATCCATGCTGAAGGCCAAAGAGCAGATGCTTACACACCTCTTTACTCCTCTCCGGAACTCAAAGATTTTCTGTCCTTCTGGAATGGAAAATACTCTAATAACAGTTCCCTTCTCAGAAGCTGTGGCAAGTTTGGTACCACTTGCATCAAAAGCCAAAGCTGCTAGGGGACTATCATGAGCTGGTATCATATTAGCAGCCCTCAAATTAATGGTGTCAAAGACTTGTACTTCTCCAATAGTTGCACTCCCAGGATAAGCCAAGTAACAGTTGTCATTGTTTATTGACAGTGCACACAAACCTGCAGGGTTTGGGGGAGTTTCCCTGATTGTATGCAGTACCTTCATATCACGAATATTGTGTATGTATAGACATTCTTCTAGGCATACTATCAACCTCTGTCTATTCAATTTGACTGCCAATATTGTATTGGAATAGCTATAATTGCATATTTCAGTCCCCTTCTTAAAATGGCAGACTTTTAGTTTTCGTGGAGCTTTGAGGCTAACAATGGCCACCAGGCTACTTGAAAACAATCTTTCCACAATACACACGTCTTCTGTATCAGTACATTCATAAATCTGTTCCAGCTTATCCACAGAAGAAAGGGAGAAGAATTTGTAACCAGATTTACTCCCAACAGCTAAGGATGTGTTGTCCTGGTTGAAGTTGGCGAAGAGCAGCTGGCTGGAGCCGGCCTCCCCGCTCTGACTGGCCAGGTTCATGGCTGAGAGGGGGGGCCTGGGCTCGGGCGCTCTACCTCCCGGGACGGGAGAGACGAGGGAGTCAGGGTCGGCTCCAGGCCCCTCTCTCCGCCGCCGTCGTTGTCGTCTCCTGCGTCGTGGGTCCTCCAGCTGCTGTGGTTGTGGTTGCTACTGCTTCTACTGCCGCCGCCGCCGCTCGCTGCTCCAACTTCTGCTAGGTATTCTTTTTTTATTATTATTATCATGTAAAACACACAACCATATTGGTCATTATTGTAAGAAAATACTCATACAAAACCCAAAATAAAATCGTAAATACACTAATGTGAAAGATAGTATGCTTTGATCTGCATCCATCCAACTCCTACACTTCTTTCTCTAGAGGTGGATAGCCTTCCCCATCATAAGTCTTTCAAGATTGTCTCAGATCATTGGATTGCTGAAAGTGGCCAAGTTTTTATAGTTGATTATTGTACAATATTACTGTTACTGTGTATGATGTTCTTCCAGTTCTGCTTATTTCTCTCTGCATCAGTTTATGCAGATCTTTGCAGCTTTTTCTGAAATTATCTTGCTTATTATTTCTGATAGCATAATAGTATTCCATCACCAATATGTACCACAATTTGTTCAGCCATTCCCCAATTGATAGACATCCTCTCAATTTCTAATTACAAAAAGCCGCTACAAATATTTTTATATTTATATGTTATATATTTCATAAAATATATTTTATATTTATAAAGTAGGTCCATTCCCCTTTTTATATTATCTCTTTGGGATACAGACACAGTATGGGTATTACAGGGACCAAAGGGTATGCATAGTTTTATAGCCTTTTGGGTATAGTTTCAAATTGCCCTCCAGAATGGTTGGATAAGTTCACAACTCCACCAACAATGCATTAGTATCCCAATTTTTCCACATCCCCTCCATCATCTACTAATTTTATTTACTGCCATATTGGCTAATCTGATAGAACCTTAAATATTCTTTAGCCCAACTCATTTATTTGTTTTGCAAATAAAGAAGCTGAGTCCAAGGGTAGGTAAGTGACATCTAAAGTGACAGAGATAACAAATATCAGAGTCAAGATTTGATTTAAGGTCTTCAGTGCTCTTTGCACCATACCAGGGCTTGTGTTTTTTATTATTGACAAGGATGAGCCCTGGGAATAAGGAAAAGATCTAACAATCCATCAGTCAGCTAAATCAGGACAAGGCAGTTGTGAAACTCCTTCCATTACGTATGTTTCTGTCCACCAAAAAAAAAGAAAGTTTTGAGCTTTCGCTATTAGACATACAGCTTAAGTAATCACAAAATAAACACCTACTTGTCACGAAGAGCATAATTTTTTGGCATTAAAAATATACATATCTGACAAAAGGTAATATTAAAAAGTGTCAAAAAAAAGTGTCCCTTACTATACCCTTGTGTTCTATACCTAGTTGCCTGCCTACCTTGTTAACCCCCACTCCTGATTCTAGCTGGCAGGTTTATTTCTCTCCCACATGAGAAGTTTCCAAATTTGAGGGACCATCTGTGGATGATGTGAGAATTGGGCAATTTCCATTCTCATCATTAGCTTGGCAGTGATGGAGAGTGAGTCCAGAAAGAGCCCTTGTGTATCATAAAGGAAATCTAAGCCGTATGTTTCTCATTCATTTACTCTTAAGTCATCAAAATGTTGTTTTTTAAGAGGCTTTTGATGTCCAACACGCCTTCTGCATCTTTATGGGGAGAAAGAGGAAGTCACGTTTTTTGTTTTTTTTTTGCTAGCAGTAAACTGCTTGGCTCTGGAAAAAGCTTGAGGTGGATTCAGTATTCCAGGCTCAGAAAGTTCTGATGGAAATATTGGAGCCCTGGCCAACAGGCACTCCAGCCCCGGGGTTGGAGGGGCCCTCTGGAACAGGGATGGCAATACTTACTTCTACAACATTAAGTAATCCTCTCTGGGGAAATCTAACCTCCCTTGTTCCCCACCACATCTAGGGTTATTTTCTCTCTTGCCTTTTATCAGAGGACCTTAAAGCACAAGAGAGAATCCTTAGACTTGAAGGGGCCCTTGGGAAGGTATAGTCTCAAACCATTCTAGACAGGTGAAAAGTATTTAAAATCCTTTGGAGCAAAGGATTCTGTTCTGAGTCACCCATTCCAGTATCAAACACCCCAAGAACTTAAAGAAGTTCCTCTCCTCTAAACCAAACTTTCTTTGTTGTAGTTTCCCTCTTTTCTCACTTTCTTATGGAGATAGGAAACAGAAAGTTACCATCTCCTATAGAGTCCTTTATGCTTTTATACAACATTTAAGCAACGAACAAATAATTCAGCAAAAACTTATTAAAAATCTACTCCAAGCAAGAAGAAAGGGGTGGTTCAACAGAGGCAAGGGGAGTCATGAACAAAAGGCACAATCCTAGCAAAAATACAAAGAGGCATAAAGCCTGTTCCCTTGCCTTCAAGTCTAGTTGGGGGAGATAAGGCAAAGACATAGAGAGCCATGGTAGAAATGCTAAGTATCCAGGTGACCTGTAGAAAGTCATTTTATCTCACTCTTTCAATTTCATTATCTGTATAGTAATGTGGATTGTTGTGATTGTTGTTATAGAAAGAAGAATGCCAAGAATTACCTCAGCAAGTTGTCAAATTAGTCACTGTTCAAATCTCTCTTTTTTTAAACTCTTATCTTCTGTCAAGGCAGAAGTTTGGCAAAGGCTACAAAACTGGGGATTAAGTGACTTGCCCAGGGTCACACAACTAGGAAATATTTGGCTTTCTGCAAATTCCTTGAAACCTTCAATATCTCCCAAAAGGAATTATGTACCAGATGTAAAGTCATTATAGCTAAATCCACAAATGAAGAAGATAGAACCACCAACAGGGTATGATTTGACACCAGAGAAATTAGAGGATTTCCTTAGCACCTTTCCTCCACCAGCTTCCCCAAACCAACAACAAGAACAAGGAGGCTTGAAGGCTCAGCATGAATGGATCCCTGTGCCTACATAGGGACCTCTGATGGTGCAATGACATTACCAAACACTTCCATCCTGCAAAAAGCAGCAGATGCTGATTCTGCCCAGCTATAGGAAGGAAAGGAGGAGAGTAAAGGAGAATCTCAGGCGCCAGCTGAGGTGGCTATGTCAAATCTGAAGGAAAAGGGACAAAAACTCAGCTAAAGCCAGTACTGCCTCCATCACCACCAGGTTAGTCAGAGCAGGACACCAGGCTGGTGGACTCCAGTTCCCTAACCCAAGAAGACTGAGGCATTCTCAAAGCCCAGTTTTGAGGACTGCTCACCATCAAAGGAGAAGAATCCAGGAAGTGGAAGGGAATACTAGGAAAAGGTTGCAACACCAAAGATTTCAAGAGAAAAAAACCTCAGCAAAATGTCATTGCATAAGCATCGGGTATTGTTGTTGTTCAGTCGTTTCAGTCATGTCTGACTCTTTTTGACTCCATTTGGGACTTTCTTGGTAAAAAGACTAGAATGGTTTGTCATTTCCTTCTTCAGCTCATTTTACAAATGAGGAAGTGGAGGTAAACAGGGTGAAGCGACTTGTCCTGTGTCACACTAGTAAGTTTTTGAGGCCAGAACTGAACTCAGGAATATGAGTCTCCCTGACCCCAGGTCTTGTACTCTATCCACTATGCCCTCCAACAAAAGGCATCTTTAAAACAAAAGGAAAAATGAATAAAACCTGAAAGAGAATACAAAACCCTCTTACAAAATATTATAATGTGAAGGAAAGCTTTCCAATAGAGCACAATGAGAGTCAGAACTCTTTGACTCCCCCCAAAAATGTATGGAACAAAACCAAGAAACTCCAGAATGGCACAAAAGAAAAATAAAATTCATAAGAGCAAAATGAATAATAATTATAACAGAAATTAGAGCTTTCAATGAAGAATTAAAAGAACAATTAGCAGATTATGAAAAGTTGAAAGTGCAATAGAGAATCTCTTTAAATAAGGGAAAG
This sequence comes from Gracilinanus agilis, assembly GCF_016433145.1. Lineage (NCBI taxonomy): Eukaryota > Metazoa > Chordata > Mammalia > Didelphimorphia > Didelphidae > Gracilinanus > Gracilinanus agilis. The sequence continues at coordinate 162,986,154 of NC_058132.1, forward strand.
AAAATTTAACAAATTTGTAACAAAAAAAAGCTAAAGTGGAGGAAAATGTGACAGAAGAAAAGCAAAAGACAACATTAAACAACCACATGAATTGTATATAAGGTAAAGCAACTGACCTCAAGGAAAAGATGCACAGATATATAGCTTAATGATAATGGGCTTACCAGAAGAACATGACAAACTAAAAAACCTAAATATCACAAGGCAGGAAATAATACAAGACAATTATCCAAAACTTCTACATATAGGCAATAGAACATCAAGAGAATCCATAGTTTACTATCCCCATGCTTCATCATCTAATACATATAGGAGCTAAATTTAAGAATTGCAATGATAAATGAATTTTGCAAGTAGTCAGGAGAAACATCATCAAATATAAAGGAAAAAGCAAATGCTAAATATGGATAGCACAGGAACTTAGAGGAGCAATAGATCAGTGTGGGCTGGGGAAGTCACAGAAGGATTCACAGAGGCAGTGGGAGAAACTGAGGAACAAAGACATGAAGACAGAAATTACCAAAAAATAGAAAAAGAACCCAATAGTCTCATTTCCTACGGCCATGCTCTGGGAATTCGTTTTTGTATGACATGCTAGACAACACTGGACTCTGACTGGAAACCTGGCTGATATCTGGATTAATGATCAGTATGTGCTCTCATTTGTGACTAACTGTTTTAAGTCCCACAGATCCCCATTTTGTCCTGGGAGTTCTCACTAATGCTAGAAGTACCAGCTGTTTCTCTAGCTGTGCTCAGGGTGCTCGGAGATGACATTTTCTCCAGGCTGGGCTGTCAGTGGCCATGCCCCAATCCAAAACTATTCCCCTTCCCTCATTGAAATTAAACTGGCTAATTTTAGTCATTTCCTGATTGCTCCCAGCTGGATATCATTAGCAGAATTAAAAGTGTTGGAACTTCAACTGGAATAGAAGCAACTTCCAATACCACTCCCCATCCCCCTCTTTTTCCATCTTCATATTGCTGTTGGGTTTGGCTGCCTCTGGAAGATGTGGAGGGAATGAAGAGAGAGTGGACTTTGCGTCCAGCTGGAGCAAGATTCGTGTGTGTGTGTGTGTGTGTGTGTGTGTGTGTGTGTGTGTGTGTGTG
>NC_058132.1:162987269-163018596 GCF_016433145.1 Gracilinanus agilis
GTGTGTGTGTGTGTGTGTGTGTGTGTGTGTGTGTGTGTGTGTGTGTGTGTGTGTGAAGTAAGAGTAAAAAAGATTTACAATGCTGTGTATGTGCTCATGGGTGAAAAGAGAGGGAACATGTGTTGGAAGGCCAAGAGTAGAAGAATTTATACCTGAAGACAGCAGTGTTTTATTTTATTGTTCCTTTTTTCTTTGTCCCAACAAAACCATGATAAAAATTCAGCATGAAATAAAGCCTAACTCCTAGCTGGTAGGTACCCCACTTGCCTATAACACCTCACAGGATATCACACATCACCTTCTCATCTGCCTCCCCTCTCCACATCCTCCCACCTCTTCACACGTATCCTTTGTCCCTTTGAGCTCTGCCATTCTATTTAAGAGATTTTCAGTATGATAATGACTGGAGGCAGTGAGGTAGACTAGATGGCCTCTGAGGGATTCTCTAGAGATTCTAGGAATTCTTTCCTGAGTTCTGACAAAAGACAGAAGGTGAAACAAGAGCAGCAAAGCAATATGGAGAATTACAAATTTCTTATTATTCAGTCATTTCAGTTGTATCCAATTCTTTGTGATCCCATTTGGAGTTTTCTTGGTAAAGATACCAGAGTGGTTTGCCATTTCCATTTCTAGCTCATTTTACAAATGAGAAAACTGAGGCAAATTGGGTTAAGTGACTTGCCTGAGGTTACAGAGCTAGTAAATTTCCGAAGCTGGATTTGAACTCAGGAAGATGAGTCTTCCTAACTCCTGGTCTGGCACTCTATCCACTGTGCTACCTAGATAGTGGCATGTTCACCATGATGGAGGAGCTGACCATGGGGAAGCATCATCATGGACTGAAGATGAGGTGGTGTAGGACAGAAAGAAAATGGGGTTCTAGACCCAGTTTTGCCATTAACTGGCTGCAGTAACTGGAGAAGTCATCTTACCTCCTCCAGTTCTGGTTTCTTCATCTGCAAGATGAAGTCAGAATCAATGATCTCAAAGGTCATTAATCTTCCAGGTCTTCATTTTCATAAGATTTCCTGATTTTGACAGTGCTGCATCCCTATGTAACTGTGAGTGAGTGAATATGTGTGCTTGTGTGTGCGTGCTTGTGTGTGTGTGGAAGCTGGGGTGATGGCGGTGGTTTGGAGCAGTGAATCCTTTTGGTAGCTTATGCATCTCCTGAATTTCTTTGTTTTTCAGTAGTCTTTCCTTGTAGTAACTTGTTTATACATACTCTGCAAATGAGAACTAACCTAGGCTGCTTCCCTACTTTACTCCTTTTGAATCTAAGAGGACCCTCTAGGGCTGACACAGTAAAGGGGCTCTCCAAGAAACCTAGCTTTGCAAAAATGATTTACTAGATCAGGGGCAGCTAGGTAGCACAGTGGATAGAACATCAGGTCTGAAGTCAGTAGGACCTGGGTTCAAATTTGGCCTCAGATAGTTCCTAGTTGTGTGACCCTGGGTAAATTACTTAACCCCAATTGCCTAGCCCAAACCTCTCTTCTGTCTTAGATCAAACCCAAGGGGCTGTCATGATGGGCTTATAAGGGGAAATAAATCAAGAGTGAGGAAGGGGAAAGGGGTTTTGTATTATAGACCAGCCACATTCTCCCTCACCAGCTGAGAATAATTAAAACAGCACTAATACCTTACATTTTATATATAAAAGGTGGAAAAACTATCAACAGATCTCTAGAATGCTAGGATATCCATTTATTAAGATCATGATTAAGTACCTGAAACACCATAACCAAAAGGCACTTAGAACCATAGCTCAGAAGCCCCCATCAGGCTATTTAATTTTATCCATCTAGAGGACACATTAATTCAAAACATGATATTTAATCCAATAGTCTAGCAAATAAAGGGACAAGAAAAGATCTCCACATGCACACGTGGTAAACTCCCACAGGTTACCATGCCACCAGGGGAGAGGGACATATATACAGATAGTACACATGAGCAGGGACCTCAAAGGAAGGACTTACACATAGGAAACATGTGGCCAAGGAGTACATATGGAAGGGAGTAATGTTTATCAATTTCTGGTTCATCTTCTTGGGGCCATCTATGGGTCATCTCAGTCCTAATTTGCTAAGGTATGGTCAGAAAGTCTCTCTTCTGACAGGCTGATAGCTCCTTTAATACCTAGCTTCTGGGATTGTAAATCACTAGTCAAAAACTATTTAGAAGTCTCAAAGCTAAGATATTCTTTTTTTTTTTTTTTTTTGACTGATTACGTCTGGGGTTGATTCAAAGTCCATCATCCCAGACAACTATTTGACTTACGGTTAAAAAATGTTGTGTAATTCCCATTAAACCCTTTAAAGGTATCCCATGTCTCTCAAACTTATCGGGGGGATTTCTGCTAAAGAAACCCCACAGGAGCCTTTTGGTGCCTAGAGCTGTGAAGCCCACTTTGCTCCCAAAATGTTCTCTAATTTGGCGTTCAAATTAAGTTGAGCGAGAAAATAAATTAATAGAGGAGAGAAAAGTGATTGTCCTCCATCTTCTTAGCCTGCACTCTGGTCTTTATTATGTATAATTACTGGCATCAAAGCCTTCTATTGAATTTTAGCTATCTCCAAACTCCTTTGAGTTACTGCACTTGTGCACTTGCTACTTCCTTTCTTCTTCCATGTCCTTTCTTATGCCTTATCTCTTTCCAACAACAAGCCCATGAGACAGGTAGAGCAGGTATTATCTTCTAGAAAATGAGGACATTGCGTTAAATAATCTCTAATTACCATTGGAATCTAAAATTCTAAAACTATATCTCCATTATCCCGTTAGAAGAGGGAGGCACAGAAAAGCTTGACCAAGATCACTTCAGAACCAGAATTAAAGTGCATTATTCTTTCCACTGTATCTTGTCCCATCCCACAGGTGTGTGGGATACTGATACCAGCATCATCACTGTTGAAACAGCTTAACTCTATTCTCTGTTTCTGTCTCTCTGTCTCTGTTGGTCTTTATCTCTTTCCTTTTCTTTATCTCTGAGACAAGAGGAATCCTAGAATGTTAGAACTGGCAGGGACCTTTGAGATCATCTAGTCCCCTCTGCTATCTGTCCCCTCCTTTTATAGGTAAGGACACCTAAACCCAGAAAGGTGAGGTGACTTGTCTGTGATCATACTGGGATGCACTTTAGACAAATGTGTCTCTCATACTTAGTTGGGTGCTTTCCCACCAGACCATCTTATTGTGCAAAACAGAAGTTTCACATTGGAAATTGTGCATTCCATTTTCAATTAGTCAAGTCAGAAGAGAGACCTAATAGGCAAACAGATGGGAGTTGCGGGGAAGAAAACCTAGCCTCTACTCCCTAAGATCTTGGTTAATATTTAAATTGTATAATAAGCAAAAGAAACAATGAATTTTTTGGCTGAGAGAAGTGAAGAGGGAACGTTGTGGGGGAGGTGAATTCCCAGCACTTGTTTGGTGAGAATGGAAGAAATGTAGGAATTGTTGGATCATAAATTGAACTGGAAGGGACTTCGAAGGCTTAATCCAAACTCCTCATTTTACAGATAAGGAAAAAGAGGTTCATAATGAGACATTGAGGTTTCTAATAGTTTTTTCCTACTCTGAGTTGGATGCTCTGACAATAATAATTAATAACGCCTAGCATTTATTTTATAGCATTTACTTTATAAATATAATCTCATTTTGTCTTTATAGAATCATAGAAAGTAAATGCTGTCATTATCCTCTTTTTACAGATGAGGAAACTGAGTCAGGTGGCAGTCAAGTGACACACAGTAAATGTCTGAGAGATAGGATTTGACATCAGGTCTTCCCAACTGCACATACAACACACTGCCCTGTCTAGCTGCCACCTATGTAACAAAATGCAGGACTGCCTGCTTTCACTCTTAACCTGACCAGCCAAGGGTTCTGGAATGTAAGGACAAGGAGATATATCCCTTCCCTATATCTCCTGTATCCCTCCCCCTTGTCAGTCACTGAAGGAGGTGGTGGCAGGGAGCCCTGCCCGAGATGAGAAAAGATAGAGACTCTTGAGAAACCACTGAGTGTTTTGGCCCTCTATACCCATCTTCATCAGAGCACTTCAGCTCTAGAGGCTCTTATGGGAAGAAGAGCCTCATAAATCCAAAGGCCAGACACTCTTGGAAGCTTCTGGCCCAGCACTGGCCGTCTGGGCTGTCTGCCACAAGGACTGTCTTCCAGTATGCCTCTCTTCATCGCAGACGTGCTTCACACATTGTTTTCTGGCTTTGTTGGGACAGCTTGTGCCTTATTTGCCCACCCCAAGGCTTTGGACCTGCTTGGCATATCACGGCTGAATAGCTCTTCTGCACTTGGTCTGGATGGCACCCCTGTCTCCCTCCACACATTCTGAGAGCTGTGGTTGATTCTGAACTTAGCACAGAGGAAAAAAGAAAAAAAAAACTCACAGCCCATCCTTATTTAGGAGAAACCTAGTGATTAATGTGAGGCTGAATGACCATGGGTCCATGCCAAGGAACTCTGGGCAAGGAGGAAAACTCTTGGGAAATTCAACTGAAACCTGACTGAGGATTTTTCCCATCAAGTACAAGTCCTAGCATTTGGGGTCTCTCTGGGATTATGGACAGTGCAAGGAGTCTCCCTAGTCCTGTCCCAGGCTGACAAGCTCCCCACTAGCTTCAAGGATTCTGTCTAGCTCTCTTCGGAGTCTCATGGCAATGCCCTTGCTTCTCTATCCTCATTTCCTTTTCCAGCCAACTCTGTCCTCATTTGTGTAGAGGTCATGAGTAGGGAGTTGTCAGATGCAGTAAGCACTGGAGTGGAAAGAGACAGGACAATCTGTCAAGACAATTTAGGATTTGCAATTAGGAGAGCCAGCTGGGAACTCCCTCCCTGGCCTCCATTCCTCTGCTCAACTTCTACTGCTCTTGGCCTTCTGAAGATGGAACAAGAGATTGATGAGACATCTCAACTGTCTCTATGACCATGGAAAATACTCTGAGCTGTTTGTCCCTTAGCAACAAGGAGTTCATTTCTCCAAGGTCCTAGGATGCCCTTCTGTTTCTTCAGGCATCGATAGAAAGCAAACTGAGGCTATTGAGGTTATTGGTTGGTTGGCATTATGTTATATAGTTAGCCTCAGAACCTCTTAATAAAATTTGAAAATGCACTTCCCATGAACTCCCCAGAGGATGTGAGCCTTCACCATAACAATAGCAATATGGTATTGTGGAAAGGGGTCTGGATTTGAGTTTGATTCAGAGGTTTGAATCCTATTATTTCTCTTTACTACCTGTGGGATTTTTGGCAAGTCCTTTAGCATTTTGGTTCTCAGTTTCCTCAACTATAAAATTAAAGGGTGGGAAGAAAACTCCAAAGTCTTTTCTACTTCTAAATTCATTGACTGGAAAACAAGTGCATCTATGATAGAGAAGACAAGGTTTTCAGAAATATTTATTATTTATCAAATTAAATTTGATTTATTTAAAAGGATCTCTCCTTGTACCATCCTGTGTGTTGATCTAGTCCTAACTCTTCTGAAAATATAATCTTGGAGTCCCTCAGTCCTGTGATATATAATACAGTGGTATCAAACTCAATAGAAATAAGGACCAATCAATTGGGCATGAGGATCCCTATGGATAGCATATTGACTTAGAAAACCAAGTGTTTATATATTTCTTTTTGTTGCTGTTATTAATACATCAACACATTAAAATTAGATAGGAATTACATTTTAATCTGATTTGAACCCACTCAGGAGATGTGACCCATGGACTACATACTTGATACTTCTGCACTAGAAGGTTAGAAATATATCCAGAAGAACCAAGAAGCATGGGTCTTCCTTATCCTTTCTGTGACTTGGAGCCACTTTGCTCCCTACCTCTACTATGAAGATGGAAAAAAAGGAGGGTGGGGAATAGTATTGGAAGTTGCTTCTATTCCAGGTGAAGTTACAACACTTTAAATTCTGCTAATGATACTCTTTCTCTGAATCTCATTTTCTCCATCTGTGTAATGGGAAGAATAGTACTGTTTGCAAAGGCAAATAGGATAAGTGATGTTTATTAGTAGATATCTTAGATGGAATGTTGTGTTTTTTTAAGCTGCCTCAGGGACTCTGGAGTGACATAATTTGACCAATGGGCCTGGGTTGGGAACAAAGGGAAGAAGGGGAATACAGCAGGTCCATTGAGACTGTGCTGTTGAGAGGGAATGAATACTGAGATGGGCAGAGGAGGAGGCATGAAGATTTGTGCCAGATGCAGCAACTCTGCTCCCTGAAAAGTCATTTTCCCTCATTGGAGGTCAAAACAAGTTGGAATCAGTCAGCCATGGGTGCTGGAGAAATGTTTCCAGGTTGTTATATGCAAACCAGAGGCCTCAGCAAGGATCCTGGTTCCTTTGAGAGGGTTCCACTGGAAGGTACCAGAGCATGTTTCCTCTGTCTCCTTTCTTTCTTCCCAGATCTAATTGTCTCCGTGAGTGTGTCTATCTCCTCTGTCCCATGTGTCTTTCCTTCAGTTCCTGTCCCTTCTATTCCTGTGAGCATCACTGTTGTTCCAGTGTCTCCGTCTCTACCTCTCTGTTCCTATGTGTCTCTCCCTTTTTCTGTCACTGCTCCCTCTGTGGGAACCTCCCCTTTGAGACCCAATTACTGGAATGTCCAGGAATGTTTAATTGAATATTTGTATTGTAAACAGGAACTAGAGCCCTTGGCCCTGATTAGAGGAAGCTGAGTGACAAGAGGAGAACTGTGTTTGCTTTTCATTTAGGATTAGGGACCTTTAATTGTTCTGAGATCACCAACTGGGGCTGAGGGACTGATGAGTCTGAAGTGTATTTGCTTGCTTGAGCTGCCCCCTCCTTCCCTCCTCTCTCTCCAGGGAAGAGGGTTAGAGAGAGCTGGCTGGTGGGTTCTCACAGCTACAGACCACTGGACTCACCTAGCAGCAATTGGAAGAGCTGGAAGTTGGGGCGAATGCAGGGATCATTTGCTTAGATGTCTGTCCTATTGCATCCTTGTTTTCAGGTATTTAGAGGGGATCAGTGTGGTCAAATAGAAAAGACTGAGAGTGAGGAAACTCCGGTCAAGTCCATCTCTGCCACTAGTATCATATAGAAATGAAACAAAACTTTTGCAGACCAAACCCCACATTTTACATATGAGGAAACTGAGATCCGAAGAGGAAAAGGGATTTGCCCAAAGTCACATAGCTAATAAGTAGATTTGGGGGTTCAAATCTAGGCCTTCTGCCATTTATTGCATCTGCCTCTTCTCTAGGACCAGGTCTTTGTTACCTTTCACAGAAACAACTGCAGTAACTTCCTAATTGATTTTCCTGACTCTATTTTCTCCTCCTTTCTAATCCATTCTTACACCTAGCTGCCAAATTGATATTTCTAAGGTACGATTCCGACCACGTCCCTCTCCCTGCTCAAACAGCTCCAATGGGTCCCTGTTATTTCTAAGATGACATATTAATGCCTCTGTTTGCTGTGTAAAGAAAGCCTTTTGCCCCCTGTCTCCTGCCTACCTTGCTGGACTTATACACAAACTCTACATTCTTACCAACTAGACCTACTTGGTTTTTTAGTCAGGACATTCCATCTGCTGAGTCTGTCCAACACTATTGCGTGTTGCCTCTGGAATGGGATGCTTTCTGTCCTCCTTTTCATTTCTTAGTTCAAGGGCCACCTCCAATTTAAGTCATTCAATCAAACAGTAAGCGTATATTAAAGCACCTTCTGCATGCCAGGCAGAGACAAAAAGTACCTGTCCAGAAGTTCATGTTCTTTTGGAAAGGTTGCATGTAGGAAGTGGTCCTTACATTGAACTTGGAAGAAAACAAAGGATTTTTAAAAGCTTAGGTAAGGTGATCAAGGACACATGACAAAACCAGTGGAAAAGTGCGTCGGCCATGGGTGGGGGGAGTGCGGGGGGTGAAGGGGAAAGTAGGAGCATGAAACATGTAACCATGTTAAAAATGATTATTAATAAATGTTAAAAAAAAAAAGAGAACATTGTACACAAAAAGTGAAACATCATGGAACTTTCAAATGTAATTGACTTTGCTACCAGTAGCAATGCAATGATTCAGGACAATTCCAAGGGACTTATGGGAAAGAATGCTATCCACATCAAGAGAAAGAACTGTGTGAGTAAAACACAGAAGAAAAAAATGATTTATCATGTGTTTATATTAGTACATGATTTGGGGTTTTGGTTTTAAAAAGATTACTCTATAAAAAAATGAATAATATAGATAATGATAACACATAACTCTGTGAAATTGCTTGTCAGCTCTGGGTAGAGGGAGGGAAGAGGAGAGGGAGAGAAGTGAATCATGTAACCATGGAAAAATATTTAAAAATTAAAATTTTTTAATTAAAAAAAAAAAAAAGCTTAGTGAAGGAGAGAGTGTATTTTGGACCATGCAAAGGTGCTGAGCCTGAAGATTGAGAAAAATAGAAAGCTGTATGGCTGGACCTTAGATTGAATGAACTTTCATGCCAGATAGTTAGAAAGCTTTGTTAAACAGTTTATATTTCTTCTTAGAGGAATTTATTGATCAGGAGAATGACTTGTCCAGAATGACTTTTTCAGAATATCACTTTGGGAGCAACTAGCTGGCTAAGTGGATTGAGAGGAGATCCTGGGTTTAAATCTAGCCTCAGACACTTCTTAGCTGTGTAACCCTGGACAAGTCACTTAACCCCAATTAATCTTACAGTTCTTCTGCCTTGGAAGCAATACTTAGTGCTGATTCTAAGATAGAAGGTAAAAAAAAGGCTTTTAAAAAACAACAAGAATATTCCTTTGAGGCAGCTAGGGAGCACAGTGGATAGAGAATCACAAGGATCTGGGTTCAAATCTGACCTCAGATACTTCCCAGCTCTGTGTCCCCCTGCAAGTTACTTAACCCCAATTGCCTAGCCCTTGACACAGAATTGAAGAGAGAGACAACATAAGAGTTGGCAATTGATCGGATGAAGGAAGGTGAGGAATTTAATGAGGTAGTAAACCTAGGTGACTGGAAGGATGATGGTACCCTCAGAAGAGATGTTGGTTTGGGAAAAAGAAATGAAGTTCTGTTTTGGGCATATTAAGTTTTATATGTCTATGGGATATCCATCCATTTAGGAACTAAAGATCAGAATTGGAGCACAAGAGACGCAAAGCCTTTCCTGATCCATTACCCATTCCCCCCACCAAATACCCCCAACAAACCAGGTTTCTTCCCGCCATTACCTTGCATATTTGTTTTATTTATTTTTCTGTGCACATTTTTGTTGCCCTTAGTAGAATGTAAGATTCTTAAGGGCAGGAAGTTTGCATCTGGACTGTCTGGCTCCTAGTAAGTGCTTAATAAATGACTGAGCTATCCATCTGCAGGCCTGAGTCCCTTCATCTATAAGATGAGGGTTTGGACGGGAGAGCCACCAAGCTTCGTTGTCTATGCCTGACAGTAAGAACACTGGGTGCGTTTGTATGTGTGCCTGTACCTCTCAGGGCATGTGTGTACTTGAGTGTGTGCCTATATAAATAAGTACTGCGGCATATGTATGTGTGCCTGATGTGTGTATGTGTGTGTGTGTGTGTGTGTGTGTGTGTGTGTACTGTGGGTGTGTAAGAGGCCATTACCCAGGAAGGTCAGCAGTTACTTTGCACACCTGCCAGGTGCTGGGATGGGCATGTGGATTTGTGATTTATTAGGGCCTGAAAAATGCTATAAATATCCCATTCCCTGGAAGGCAAAACATGCTATTCTCATGAATTGCTCTTCTCTCCCACCCCTCCCCAGGGCTAAGATTTGCACGTGCTTTCTGCAGACTTTCCATCTCTTTCCTCCCCACCCTTAGAAGAGGCTCCACGGGGAGCCCAGACTGAGCCTGCATGGAGCCTTCTCTCATTTCTGAGCCAAAACTCAAGTGGATCAGTGTTAGATGATCGGTTCTTATAGCCAGTCCTTGCCCAACCCAGACAAACCCAGCTCAGGCCAGTCCAGCAGCCCAGCACTGTTTCTCCTCCCTAGGGTTTCCTTCCCTAGGATTCTCTGCTTAGCATGTCCCCCTGCTATTTCTTAGAAAATCATGTATTCCAGCTCAGTGTGTTTGAGGAGAGGGGAGCGGATTAGAGAGCAGTCACAAGCCCTAGGGCCCTTGAACTGGATGTCTGACCCCCAGAGCAAAGGCTAGTTGTGGCTTCTCATATCCTAGTGATCAGGAAGAAACAATTAAGTCGGCTGCCCAGACTAGGTGAGTTGCCCCCTGGATTTCTCAGCCTCCTCTAGAGAGGAGAACCATTTTCAGCCACATGCTGAGTCTCTGGCAGCTGCAATGCCAGGACGAGATGCCACTCTTGCCTGGCAGAGAAAGGAGGGACAGGGTGGTCTTTTGCTAGAGTCTACCTCTTCCCTGTCCTCCTTTTGCCCAGGAATAGGGAGTGCCAGTTTGGCTGATCCCTACCATTTGGCATCTAAAAGACAACCAAGAGAAGATCCCCCTCTCGGACATTTTGGAGCTTGGAAGAATAAGGGAGGGAAGTGGGGAAGATGGGCTCAAGATTCAGATGTACAGTCCTGGATGAAAGCAAAGACCATTTCCTGGGCTGGCCAAGTGACCCAAACCAAGCTGATCTCATTAGTCTTCTCCTTTCCCATTTTTTGGTTTTGTTTGGTTGGGGGTGGTGGTGATGGGAACCATGGAGAAAACTGGCCCGGGCTGTCTTAGTAAGCAATAGAACTGGATTTGGGGCTTCCCTCCTTTCTCCTTCTTGCTGCCACTGCTTTTCCAGCCTGGCCAACAGGGGCTTAAATCTCAGCACTAGGGCCAAGCAAAGCTGGGAGGATGCTGGGACTCACTATGCATCAAACAGTAGTAGGAAAATGCAATCATTTGTGTATAAACTAGTCATTTATAGTGGTGGAAACTTCCAACTCTTGGTGCTACAAATTTGGAACAAAGACACATTCTGGAGAGATGTCATCTGAATTGTTTCTGCTGGCCTCTGATAATTCCCCTGAATCTCTCTCCCCACTCCTGGGGCCTGCCCTCAACACCCTCCCGAGTTCCCCGCCAGAGCCCAAACAAAGCCCAGCTGTAGGAACATCGGCCTCTCATTATGTCTTCCCAACTTCTACACAAACACTGCTAGGCCATGGCGGCTGAGAGCAGTGGAGACATAAATTAGGAAGCTATTGGGGAACCCTGAGAAGGAGCAGTCACCAACAGAAGACAGATGTTTTGTCAGGCAGCCCAGTTTGATTCAACAGTTATTGATTAAGAACCTACTATGTGCAAAACACCGTACCATGGCATTGGGGCAGAAGAGGGGGATGCAGGGAGTGTACAGTTTGCATGAAACATATGGACCGTATGCAGTTTACAGTCTAGGATAAGGGGATGGCAGATACATGGATACCTAAATAGCACAATATGGGCAGCGAGGTGGCACAGTGGATAGAGTGTTGGGTCTGGAGTCAGGAACACCTGAGTTCAAATGTGCCCTCAGAAACCTACTAGCTGTGAAATCCTGGGCAAGTCACTTAACCCTGTTTGCCTCAGTTTCTTCATCTATAAAAATAAGCTGGAGAAGGAAATGGCAAAGCACTCCATTGGCTTTGCCAAGAAAATTCCATGTGAGATCATAAAGATTCATACTAGACTAGAATGACTGAACCACTACAACAAAAATTACATAATATATGCATCAGAGAGGTACAAAATAGATTGCATGTTCAGTCTGGCAGAAAGGAAGGTTGTTAACAGCTTTAGGCATATCAGGGAAAACTTCATGTAGGAGGAAAGATTTAAGTTGCACTTAGAGAATCAGGAATACATGCATACCCAAGGTATTTGTCATTGTCATTAAAGATATCTGGCACAGTATCCAAACAAAAGAGAAGGAAAGATGGTGGTGTCCTAATGATGCTCCCCTTTACAGATGACATTATGCTGATTGCATCAATCTGTCCCAGGGCAGTTCAGAATCTCCACAAGATCCATAATTACTCAAAAGAATTCATCCTTAGTATTCACACAGGAAAAACAAGTGGATGAAGAATGCCTGTTCTCTAGATCAGTGATTTCTCTGTGTGTGTGTGTGTGTGTGTGTGTGTGTGTGTGTGTGTGTGTGTGTGTTTTTGGACCCCTGTCATTAAAAATTCTTGAGCATTCATAACCAATATGTCCATATTTTGAAGCACTTAGAATTTTAATCAATAGATTTTGTGAAGCCATTTTTCCCCAAAATAACATCATTTATTAATAGAGGCATGTAGTCCATTAACAAAAGATAGGTCCTTGCATCGTCCTCTTATACAAAAGACTCTCAGTGAGTTCTGACACTGTTTATTAGGGAGGTGTGTCCTCTTTCTGACTGGCCTGACCTCCTCTGGCAGTCCCCATTGGTGGATATTTTGAAAGAGGAAGTGGACTTAGAGATCTTAACTCCTCTCTCATTACTTCTTCACAGGAGAGGTGGATCTTTACCAAATTAAGGAAATGCTGACTCACCCTACTTTCAAATGCCTTAGAAAGTGTTCTTGACATATAAGGGCTCTGAACAAAAGACAAAAGGTCTCAGCCCAGTTTAGATGCCTTAGATGCCTTGACTATTTCAGCCTGACCTTGGGAAAGCAAAGGGTTGGAGGAAATGAATGATTTCCCATAGAAATATTACTGATAAATAATATAATTCAATATTAATTTTCTTCAATTTACATATTTATAAATCATGTGGGGTCTAGTACCTCTAGAATTTACTGAATACTTTTCAGAGCTGCTAATCCTTCTTTGGGGTCTACCTTGCCACCCAGTTCTCACCTGTGACTGCAAAAAGCTGTAATATGGACAATGACCACATCCCAGGAAAACCATCTGAGCAGGCGGGCTAAACCAGGTTGAGGGTAACCAACAGGCCCCTAACCTGTTGGTGAGTTATAGGGTTGTCTACCCCAGGTATGTGAAGACTGAGTCTAGTGGAAGGGGTGGATAGGAAAAAATTGTTCCAATGGCCATGGCTTAGAGCTTCATTAGACATCAAAGATGCCAAGGTCATTCACTAAATCCCAGGCCATCACCCATCATCTTGACTTTTCTTGTCACTACATTTTGATGGCTCTGGAAGAGTAAGTGAGACCAATTACTTTGTGCAACTCTGCCTTTCTTAAATCCAATTTATTCGAGAGTTAAAAGATACCATCAGCAATGTGACTGGCCTTCTTCAAGCATGAAGGACAACAACCCTTATGTAAATATGCTACTATACTAATAATAAGGCAAATTCTAAAACACAAAAAAGGAAAATTTAAAAACAAGTAAAGATGAAATAAAATTTGATCCTAGAGCCAATGAAAAACCAATGGAGTTTATTGAGTAGGGGACTGGCATGGTCAAATCAGTGCTTTCAGAAGATCATTTTGGCAGCTATGTGGAGGTTGAATTGAAAAGGGGAGAAACTTGAAGAATGGAAGACAATAAGGAAGCTATTGTAATAATCCAGGCAAGAAATAGGGAAAACCTAAAGTAGAATGTTAGTGGCAAGATTTTGATATTCAATTCAATTCAATACAATAAGCATTTGCTAAATTTCTACTAAGTGCTAAGACTATGCTAAGTGTTGGAGATACAACTAATTAAAAAAAACCAGTCCCTGCCCTTAATGAGCTTACAATCTAATGATGAAAGACAATGCACAAAAAGTAACTGAAGTGAGATGTTCTACCAAGGGCTGTCCAGGGAGGTAGCATGATGTTCTCTTGAGTCAAAATCAAGCAGAAATTTAATAGAAAAATGGAGTCTCTTGTTATAAGTGACAACCCAAGTTGGGTCAGACCATTTAATAAACAGATTTTTAGGAGCCCTTCTCTTAAACATCCCAAGATATCTTTAATTGGTGAGAAGTGGTCCCTCAACCTGTCCACCCCTCCCTATCCCCACAGGTGGACAGATCACATAGGCTAGAAAAGGACTTCTCTCCACTTCATCTATTAACCAAATTCTTTTTAAAAAGAAGATATTCCTTGGATCCCCAAGGACAAAAAAAAATGCAAAAAGCAGCAGACTAGATGGTATCTCTGACCCAGTTCCCAGACATAGGAGTACACAGTGATTCTCTCTAATATTTAGGAATTAATATAGTATAGGAAAAATATATTTGCACACATTTACTTCTCTTGTGTCACTATCACTTTGTCTCATCCAAAATAAAAAGAAGAGGGAAGGGAGGAAGGTCTCTAACTTATCAATTATTGTCCTCAGTGATAGGGCCCACTCAACAAGGAGTCCCTGCTGCAGTAATGAAGTGATCTGGAAATCAAGGGATGGGGCAGAATTTTCCCAATCAGACATGCTATGTTTATAGTTATGGTTAATAGTTATCATGTAAATTAATTGAAACCTAGTTTAGGTTATAAGTGCCCTGAGGACAAAAGGGGCTCAGAATAGAGAGTAGGAGCTTGCATAGCAGAGGTAGAGAATGGAGTGGGGAATTATGGGAGATAAAGGTATATTTGGTTGTATTGGAGACAAATCCCACAATTGGTTATCGAACAAACACTGAGAGTGGGATGCAACCAGTCCTCCTGCCCTTAGATTATGTGATCATAAACTCCTTCAGGGTAGCCATGGTCCCTCTAGGGTGACACTAATGCCTCCCAGCGGGATCTAGCCTCCATTTTAGAGACCACTGGTCTAGGCTATGTTATGTAATGCTTCAGATGGACCATAAACTGAATCTAGAATTGAACAGGAACAGAGGAAAGTAGGCTGAATTACATTTAGGAACTTGTTTAATATAATAATAATAATAATGTTATCATTATCATAATTACAGAATAATCCCAAGATCCTCCCTGAAACAAAAATCTATTTTTTAACTGGTTCTTTGTTTTTATATCACCTTCATTTTGAAATATTTCCCTGCCTCCCTTCTCCTCAGCAAACCATCCCTTATAATAAATATTTTAAAAAGAAAGAGAAAAAAACAGTTCAGTAAAGCCAACCATCATATTCACTGCAACTAATGGGATATGCAATATTCTAAATCCAAAGTTCCCCGCCTCTGCTAAATTCACTATCAATTTATGTTTTATAATCTCAAGGGGGCCCTCACTGTGTCAAGCCCATCTTTTTACACCTCCTTAATTAACTCACTGTGCCACTCATCACAGTGACTTTTCCAAACCTCTTTTCCCTACCCGAATCACCCATGGCACTCCTCCCCCCAACCCATCATCTCAACTGAGAACATTGCCTCATATTTCACTGAAAAAAATTCAAGGCCATTTACCAAGAGTTCCCTCTTCTCCCCTACTTCTCATCTCATGTCACTCAGAAGATTTCCACCACTTTCTCTTCACTTCTCTTTTATATAGATGGCTCTGCTCCTTGTCAAGGTGAACCTTTCTTTATTTTTTTAAAAAACACTTACCTTCGGTCTTAGGATGTAGAAGTGTCAGTTCCAAGTCAGAAGAATAGTAAGGGCCAGGAATTTGGGTCAAATGACTTGCCCAAGGTCACACAGCTAAGAAGAGTCTGAAGCCATATATGAACCTGAGACTTCCAGTCTCCTGGTCTGCTCTTCTATCTACTGAGAAATACAACTGCTCCCAAAACTAACCCTTCTATCTGCATGACGAATCCCATTACATCTGGTCCTTTCAAGTAGATTGCTCTTTCTATCATCCCCACTCATTCTTATCTTCTGTCTCTCTTTGACTATTGATTACTTTCTTACTTACTGCCCACAAACATACTCATGTCTCCTCCACCTCAAAAACCCTCACTTGATCCATCTATTCCTGTCATGTCTCCATATCTCTTTTCTCTTTTTAGCTACATTCCTTGAGAAGGCAGTCTACTTCCTTTCTTCTCATTCTCCTTACCTCACTGCAGTCTGGCTTCTGACTCCATCATTCAGCTAAAACTGCTCTCTCCAAAGTTACCAATGATCACCTAACTGTTAAACCTAATGTTCTTTTCTCAACTCTCATCCATTTTGAGCTCTCTGTAGCCTTCGACACACTGTTGATCACCATTGTCTCTTTGACACTCTCTCCTCTATAGGTTTTTGTGATAACGCTTTATCCTGGTTCTCTTGCCTATCTGACCATTCCTGTTCTATCTCCTTTGATGGATCTTTATCCAAGTCAAATCCACTAATAGTGGCAGCCCCCCAAGGCTCTATCATTTTCTTCTCCCTCTATACTATTTCACTTGATCATCTCATTAGTTCCCATCAACTATCATCTCCATGCAGGTGACCCTCAGATCCTCTTAGCCAGCCTTACCCTCTCCTGACCTACTGTTTCTTATCTCCAACTTTTAAGAAAATCTAAATTCAATATGCCCCAAACTGATCTCATTATCTTTCTTCCTAAGCCCTCACCTCTTCCTCATTTTTCTATTACTGTCACGGGTATCTCCATCCTCCCAGTCACCCCAGTTTACGATTATAAGAATTTATTTTTCATATACTGTATTAATTCCCTTATACTAGGTAGAATTACCATATATTCCTCTGTCTGGGGTCTGGGTCAGAGATACCATCTAATCTGCTATTTTTTTGTATTTATTTTGTCCTCAGTAATCCCAAGAATGTCCTCCTTTTTAACAAAATTTGGTTAGTAAGTGAAGGAGACAAGGGTTCTTTTCCTGTGAATGTGATTGTCCACCTGTCATTTTGGGGAAGGACTGAGGATCTGATGAAACACCTCCTAAATAGCTATCACCAATAAAGATGTCTTAGGTTATTCAAAGCCAAATAATGAGCTCCTAAAAGTCTATTTGTTTGCCTAACCCAGATCAAGCGTTCCTTGTATGAGACACAACTGTGGAGACCTATATTACTTTATTAGTTATGAAGATGGCCTAACCAATAAACCCAATATAATCAGTAAACCTATTTTTACCCCAGAATCAGTCTCTTGAGATAATTTTATCATAACACAACTTTCATATCATCTCTTTTTCATATCAATCTTTTTTTGGCTTTGTTTCTTTTTTTAATTGAAAATACCAGAGTATCTAAAGAATAAAAGTTATCAGTCACCTAAAGGACTATGACATGATGCATAATGAGTGTTAGTAGGCCAAAACATATTACCAATGAATAATTGTGGAGGAGAAGCCATATGCAATATATTATCAGTGGGATGTATTGCCAGAAAAGGAAGTGGATCAGTCATGCAGCAAGAGTAAAGAATAACTGATGGATAGCTTAGGTACTTCCTTGGTATCCATGTGATTTCAAGAGACCTAGAGGAAGTCAGGCAACACTTTGGGTGGAAGATGGCAACAAGAGTAACAACAGATGAAAGGTTTGGATAGGCTCTCATCTACGCTGCTGGAGGAAGTACCTATTTGCAGTGAAATGGCAACTGGGGAAGAAAATGGCAAACCACTCCATTATCTTTGCCAGGAAAACTCCAAATGGGGTCATGAAGTCAGACATGACTGAAAAAAATGACTGAATAACAAAAACATAATAATTAAAGTATTTGTGCAGATTTGAGAAAAATAGAGTCATAGGAAGGATAGTTTAGGTATTAAAAAACAGGTTAGTCAAAGGTAGTGGAGAGTTTAGTGTTTAGTTCAACTAAAATGTGGCAAAATGTGGAGCAAGGATGAGGAAGGAGTGGAAGAAGGGAAAGAGTCCCTATTTCTTAGTTCTGGTGGGTTGGTGAGAACAGGGCTGTGAAATTGAGTGTGTGACTGGAAAGGAGAAAAAGAAACTGGGTTCTTGGGGACATCAGAGACCTGACCCAAGAGGAAGAAGTGTGCATCGAACTATCATATCTGGCCTCAGATACTTCCTCACTGTGTGACCATGGGTAAGTCTCTGAAAACCTGTTGCTTAGCCCTTCTGCTCTTCTGTCTTAGGAATGATACTAAGTCCAGAGAAAGAACTGTTGGAGTCATCTTTCACATCAGTGTATTTATAGTTTTGGCATGGGACCCAGGGTTTCCTCTGGACACCTCAAACTACAGAAATGTTGCAGGTCAAAAGGGACATAGGAAATTCCTTCCCTTTGCATGCATTCCTGTAGTGCTGAGGTAAAGG
Organism: Gracilinanus agilis; assembly: GCF_016433145.1. Classification (NCBI taxonomy): domain Eukaryota; kingdom Metazoa; phylum Chordata; class Mammalia; order Didelphimorphia; family Didelphidae; genus Gracilinanus; species Gracilinanus agilis. The sequence goes on from NC_058132.1 coordinate 163,005,304, forward strand.
GGACCCTGGGCATCAGAGACCCATGATAAGGAAAGACACCTCCCCCAGAGAAATATTCCCCTTGGATTCTCCCCCATGTTTTGTGATGAACACAGATATTTATCTCCCAGTTCTACTCTGATAAGCATTGGGTTATATCTAAGGTATCTAATCTTCCCCTGTTCTATTCAGGTCACCCCTTATGTCTTCCAGACACAAAACATCATTCCATTCCTGGTCGAGAAGAAAACATCACCTCATTTCTGATTACTTAGTAGCATCATCCCATCTCTTTATCTCTGGTCATGTAACCTCTGTTGTCAAAGGGGTATAAGAATCCCAGACTACAGTTCCTCAAGGAGATAGTGTCTGCTCTTGCATCTGCCTCCCAGCCATTTAACTTGCATTCAGTTTAATAAATCTCTCTTTTATTTTTTAAGCTAATTATTGGAGTATGTCATTCCTGACTGTGAATGTAAAATCTCCTACCCCCTTTCTTGATGATTATTTTAGTAGTATAAATTTTGGTTTAATCACCATTGTATAAGCATAAGATTTTCAACAGTGTGGCCTTGAACTTTAAACTTATTTTTCTAGCATCCTAACAGGTGTTCCTGATGCAATCAAGATGTAATTCTAACAAAGTTAAGCCATGATAGCAAAAATTGAGAGTAGGGACTTTTCTAAGCATCCATATGCCTACAATGGCCCCTAGAATAGATATTAATTACCACCTTTGGGGACTTTTGGTGACCTTTAAATTTGCATTCTAGTGCAGAATTATACCTTGCTTAGTCAGTTGTGACACATTTCCTTTTGTACTGATTGGTTACTATTTTGGTCCAGCTGTTATGACTACTATTTGTTTGGGAGATGCTTCAGTTTTTACATTCTGGTTTGATATTTTGTATAACTTTTTCATTCTTTTCATCTAAGAACCTGCCTTTGTATCATTTTGGTATAAAAGGAGGCCACTCACAAGGCTCAAAGTCTTTGGACTTGACCAGAGTCTGGCTTTGTTGGGTGACTGGCCCTCTCTCAATAAACCTATTTCTTTTTGGCTTGGAGACTTTGTTTCTCTTATTGGTGTTTCTGCTCATAGAATTTTCCCCACATGATATGGGTACCTGTCCCAACCTAGAGTTTTACTACATCAGTTTTATTTGGGGGTTTGGGTTATGTATGACTTTGCTTTTACAAAAAGACCAACATGGAAGTGTGTTTTGCATGACAATAAAAAAGTGAAATGATACTAAGACAGAAGGTAACAAAGAGTTAAAAAAAAGGGGCTGAATATGGAAAACTCCTATTCAAGTCAGGCCCTTTCATCTCTACATTCTTAGGCTAAAACATCTATGAACTATATATCTATCTCTGATAGGAGACCAAAGGTCTATTTGAAGCAAAGATGCCAAGAAAAAGACCTTCTTGAAGCCCAGAACTACTGGCCTGAGAAAAGTATAAAGGTAAGGAAGTTTCCAGAATCCAGCTGGGTACAACCCAACCAGCTGTTTTTCCAGGATGCATCAACTCAATTTGTCTTAGCCCAGGCTCTGAAAGAAAGGATGGATCCTGGGGACAAGACATCGAGACATTCCAAGAATGGTATGCAAATGATATGCAAATAGATACTATTGTCACTAAATCAATAGCCAGCCTTTTTTTTCTCCTCCTTGCTGATTTGAGGCCTAGGTTTCTGTAGAACCCCGCAGTGACCCAGGTTGAAGGCTGAGGATTCCCTTAGCTGCTGGCAGGGAGCTTTGTGTGTCTGTAGGAAAGAGATGGTCACTGAGGGGAGGGAAACCCTAAGGATGAAGGGAGGGGGAGGTGTCCTGCTCCTCTGCCCCAGGGCTATTAAACTGAAGAAAACAGATTTTGCTTGGTACTTTTCCGAGTGCTTTCCTGCTCTTCACCCCCTTGGAGGAAGGAAAGAAAGGGGAGGCTCAGCCTGGGTGAGGCAGCCCCTCCAGACAGTAGTTCTGAGGGATGGGGTGGGGGAGGAGGAGAAGGTTGTGATTTCCAAGGTCCTGATGGATGGTCCCTGGCAGCAGCTTTAGCCACTCAGCTGGAGGTCAGGGGCCCCAGACTCTGGTGAACAGGGTCAGGCAGAGGGCGAGAGAAGCTCCTGGCGCTTTCAAACCAGTTGGGGGCCTGGTGCTGATGTGGGGGTGGGGTGAGGGCAGAGAATTTCCCAGGAGCCCCCTGGGGGATGGCATTTTGGACTGATGGGGGAGGGGATGGCATACAGTAGGGATGCTGAATCACAAGTAGCAGTTGGATAGAAACTCAGGTTTGGAGATTCTCTCAGGGATTTTGAGAGCTTTTTAGGGCCAGGAAGATAAATTCTCCATTAGGTCTCCTCTCTCTCTCTTTCCATGCAGGATAGGGAAAGTAAACTTTGCTGTCTCTAGCTTTCTGAGAATTGGGAATTTGGTTTCTATGGAAACCTCAACCTTGCTAGTCTCTTCCACATTCATACAATGACAGGATTTGAAAAGAGGGTTAGGGATCTGGCCCAACTCACTCATTCTATATTACAGATATATTTTACAGATGAAGAAACCTGTGCTTAGAAACTTGAAATGATTTTTCAGAGGTCACAGAGCTGGTTAGTAGAAAGATCAAGTCTAGAACTCAGCTCTCCTGACTTCTGGATCTATGCTTTTCTCATAATACTTCCACCTGAAGTATATGATTTATCACTTGTTTATTTGTGTATGTGTTTTAGGGTTTTTGTTTTATAAGATTATTCACTCAAAAATGAATAATATGGAAACACGTTTTGTGTGATAATACATGTATCACCCAGATCAATTTGCTTGCCAGCTCCAGGAAGGAGGAGGGAAGAAGGGGCAGACATAATTTGGATCATAGAACTTTGGGAAACTTATACAGAAATCTGTTATTAAAATAATAATTTTTAAAAGATTTTAAAAATTAATACTTCCACCTGAGTTTTTTCTTTCTTAGTCCTGGTGGGATGGTGAGAGCAAAGCTGTGGAACTGGGGTATACAACTGGAAAGGAAAGAAGGAAACTGGGCTCTTGGGAAAACCAGAGACTCCAACTATGCTGAGATGGTTCTGGGACCAGAATTGTGGCTAAGTTACACAAGCTGCTCAGTCTGGCACATATGTAGGGTAGGAATGGAAGTTGCTGCATGCTAGAAAAGCCTATGTTTTTTTCTGGCCTACTTTTATTTTTCCAATAAGATAATCTGTGTCCCAGGCATGTCCTCTTCTGCCTTGCACTCCTCTCTCTCCTGCCCCTTTTCTGGAATTTAGCATATCTTGATCTTCTATGCCTAGAAGCAACTTGGCTAGAAACTTCAAGCTTCCTACATGATTAGCATCTCCATCTAGGACTGTAAGAGGTAAAAACTGTAATAAATGAAATTCTCTGGAGCCTGTATATATTAAATTAAAAAATTAGTTTATTAAAAAGGATCATTCAAGGAAATCTAGCCAGTAGACTCCCTGCACAGTCCAAGCAGATGCCAAATAATGTAAACAAAGCTAAAAACAGGACCCCAAAGAGCCGTAAACAGGAGCACCTAGGAAGGTAGGCTGGGTGAGAAAGAGATTAGGACTTCCTGGACATGCTGACATATGCCCCCTGTGATGTCATCACTCAGTCCCTGGCTAGGACATCTCTAACTGTAAAATAAATGGCAAGAAGTAGCCTCAAGAGACCTCAACTCCTTCTTTACCACTTCATCCCATAAGTGGGTCTCCAGAAGACCTCAATACACTCTTTACTCCACTCCAAAGTTTTGTTTGTTTTTAGATAAATAGGGAGCAAGTCTCCACCTAGCCTACAACAAAAGCCAGCCCTTAACCCTGTTATCCTTAACTAAGAGAGAAGATCTGAACAAAAGAAGGGAGGACTACCCAGTTTTGTAGTCTGGGAGAGAGATTGTTTTGTAGCTTTAAAATCAAACTGTTCTTGGGGGCCAAAGGGAACCATTTCTCCAAAAATATCCCAATTCAATTTTAATTTTCCATAAACCCCAATCAGACCCAACTCATTCCTCTTTTAAAAGAACATGAGCTGCTCGAACTCCAGAGCTGCCTCCCTAATGCATAGAATGAAGATAAACCTTGGATCAATACCTTTCCTCTCCATTGCTCCAGCCTTAGAGCTGTGGCCTCCTCTTTGCCAAGGCCAGCACCTCTATAAGTGCCCTCTTGTCTCCTCTCTATGTGCGCAGCCACCACCATAATTCAGGTTCTCATCACCTCTTGCCTGAGCCATAGAAAAAACATTTTAATTGTTCCTTCTTGCCTCTTCTCTCCTTTCCCATCCATTCTCCACAAACTTGCCAAATTGATATCACTAAAGCACAGCTTTGGCCAGGCCATTCCCCAGTACAAAAAGCTCCTTATAGCTCATAGGATTAACTACAAAGCCCTCTGTTTGGTTTGCAAAAGCCCTTCACAATATGGTTCCAGATGACTTTTCCGGACTAATCTTACATTAGTCCTGTTTACTCCCTCTACATTTCAGCCAAATTGGCCTACTTAAGTCTGTCTACTAAATGACATTCTATCTCCTGTCTCCATCCTCTCGCATAGGCTATTCCTCATGTCTAGAATGTACTCCATCAACACCTCTACCTATTAGAATCCTTTGGCCTCCTTCAAAATTTAGCTCAGACTTCTATAAGAAGTTTTTACTGATTCCCTCAGTGGCGAGGCACCCTCCACTTCACTATACAAGTAAATTTGTATTTACTTGTATACGTGATGGATATGCATATATGTGGCCATATATTTATGTGTGTGTATCTATCTGTTTTTATTTTTCGGCATTATGTCCATTAAAACATAAGCTTCTTCTGAGGGCAATTTGAAGCACACTTTTCTCACTTTATTTCCCTTGCACTCTTTTTTGCAACATGTCTAATATGGAATTTTTTTATTTTACTTCATATATATAGTTGACATAAAAATACTTGCTTTCTCAATGTGTGGGGGAGGCACTAGAGAAAAGGAGAGAGTTTGGGACTGAAATTTTTTAAAACTGAATGTTAAAAATGACAAATATTGGAAACAGGAAATAAGGGAAATATATGAAGAGATGAAAAGAGAAGAAAAGATTACTTTAAAAACATAATGGTAACAAAATCAAGAGAAAAAAGTATCAAAGTAAAACAAATCCAAAAGGAATTCAAAAGCAGAGGATATTTATATTAGCATACATATGTATTTCACTACATTTTAAAACAAATTGTAAACAATGTGGAGTTTGTGGTTTTGCATATTTTTGCATTTATTTATTTAAATGTTTTTTGTTGTTGATGTTTACTTAATATAAAATAAAAAATTTTTAACTCTTAAAAAAAATTCTGATAGCAATGGCTTCTCCTATACTGTCATCACAAACTCCTATATTTCTATAAACAAATCTAGGTGACAGTTATTTGTTTGAATATTATTGTTGTAATAATTATTATTACTATTGCCTTTTAGTAAAGTCCTATTCTGATGCTTCATTATAAAAAATAATGAATGTTAAAATAGATAAAATACATTAAAATTTTAAAATACCTCAGCTCCTTGAGAGCAGACATGGCTTCCTTTTTTGTCTTTGTATCTCCAGAACCTAGTACAATCCCTAGAAAATTGCAAGTACTTTGCAAATGCTTGTTGAATGAATGAATGAGTCCAAGTAGAAGCCCGAGGTGACAATCTGGGAGCAGTCTCTCATAAGGTGGTTTGAGTACTCCCTCTTCTCTTCATGGCTTAAAAACCACTGTGCTCTTGGCTCATTGGTAACACCACTGGTAACACCACTGGTAACCACTATTAGTCACTAATAATTATTAACAATTATAAACAACAACAATACATTTCCTTTTCTTCCTAGTCCTTGCTCTGGACATAAAAGTGTATACCCCAGAATAGGAATGAGCAGACTATTTTATATACATGTATGTATATATCCTTAGTCCCTGTATCCCCCTTGTGATCCCTTGTGAATTTCCAGTTAAATGCAGGAGCAAAGATTTAGACCTAGAAGGAACATTAGTTATAATCTAATCAAGCTCTTTCATTTTACAGATAAATAATTTGGGCCCAGAAAAATTAAATGATTCAGTTGGAGTCACACAACTAGTAAATAACTAAGATTATTTTGACTGAATGTCCACCTGACTCCAAGTCCCATGCTCTAACCACATTATACCATGTTGCCTCTAAAGATGGCCTTATCTTAAAGGTGATGAATCAAGATTCTATTGCTTTTAACCTTTACTGACAAGTCTAATTCTTCTTTGAAGTCCCTCAAGGACCAGCAGTGAACCCCAATGGCGTTAGAAGTAAAAAGGTCACCAAGGGGTAGTTGGTCGAGTCTCTGGTAGTGGTTCAATAACTTCATACTATACAGAAGCTTCAATAGAATTTCTGTCTTAGAAGAGGTCAACAAAATATTTAGGAACTCCTAGATCCAGAAAAGTATTTAAGAGAAAAGCAAGGCAGGATCAAATAGGAAAGGGGACTAAGAGAATAATAGTATTAGTGATAATAGTGCAGAATCATAATAATCAAATAAAGCTCCGTTTTGTGATTATTCTCCATTTTGTAAGTTTAGTCTTGCTTAGCTATAAATCCTATTAAGATCAGTTGGCTAATACATTTAGTTGTGGGGAAATGAAGGTGATGAATGTGTTATCATGGACACAATATACATCTGTACACTTGCTAAAGGAATATTCTAAGCACAATGTTCCCCTTTATCAGAAGTAGTCCTCTTTCCATGTCTGCCTTTTCCTATATAAAATCTTTATAAAGGATAGAGAAGTTGACTGGGTCAGAAAAGCCATGAGTTTAAGTCTTGTCTTTGACATTTGCTAATTAAGTCAAATAACTAGTTTACTTATTTATAAAATTGGAATAATAATAATATCAGTTGTCCTTTGTTTTTGAAGATGACCAATGACATCAATAAGATGATGACCCTTGAATTATATTTAAGTGAAGCAGAATTATAAAAAGTTATCAGTCTCAATTTCTCTTCCAGAGTCATTGAAATCCAATGGCAAGACAAAAGTCAAAATGACCGGCAATGGCCTAGGATACAGTGGATGACTGTGCTTTCTTGGAAATCTGACTAATCTCTAATGCTCCACAGCACCTGCTTCAGCTGTCTTCATGGCCACTGGAACAAATTGTTCTCATCTGGTCATTCTGCTAGAGGAAGTCGCCAGTGCCTGGGGAAGACATCTTCCTAACTCACCCATGGGTTTGAGTCTGATGTTATCCTCATCCTGGTCTAATTCATTTGCTGAGATAGTTTTACCTGTGTGTGCATACTGTAGTTTCTTGGAGCCACAGGTGAGAGTTGGATGAAAAGTAGACACCCAATGGATGAGCAGCCCTCAAAAGGGCTTGCCAAGGGGCAGCTGGGTGGCTAAATGGGTTGAGAGCCAAGCCTAGAGATGGGAGATCTTGGGTTCAAATCTGGCCTCAGACAATTCCTAGCTGTGTGACCCTAAACAAGTCATTTAACGCCTATTATCTAGTCCTTACCACTCTTCTGCCTTGGAACCAATCCACAATATTGACTCTAAGACCAAAGGTAAAGGTTTAAAAAAAAAGGGGGGGGGTTGACAAGTCCTCACAGCAGAGCGGTTAGTGCTCCTTGCACACCCCACACTCCCTAATACCAATATTTCTTAGATGTATCTCAAAGTTGCCATGAGAATTAAATGAGACTAGAGATCTAAAGCCTTTTGTAAACCTGAAAATCCCTATATAAATGACTATATCATTATTATCATCCTTATTAATATCATTAATATTAATTGTTAACATTATTAATGATAACATTAATCCATCATCATTATTATTGAGGAGATCCCCATCCAATATCTCGTATCAGATGGAGTAGTATTTGTGCATCTTACATGCAGTTCATGGTACAGTTGAAAAGATTTTCAATTGATCCAAACGTCTAGTTGTCCTTTAGCTCAGATTCTCACACGATTCTGCTAAGGAGAAAGATCATCCTGACACAAGATTGGTTACCCCTAAAGAGAACTTGGGTTTTTGCCCATTGGTGGAAGAATGATCCTTTGCTTTCCTAATCCCCCTTAGTGCCAATGGCATTCAGAACGATTTCATGTTTCCAGAAGTTCCTTTCCATAACCAAATGGACTAGGAATATTCTCCTATTGCCCTTTTCAGGGATAGGGGTTGCCATAGCCTTTTTTATTTCATCCTGGGGCTCAGGACAGGCAACTGAGCAAGGAGACAGACTTCTCATTGAACCCACTGGCTCTTCACTTCATAAATTCCCTTTCCACTTCCCAGGGATACCTTGAGTTTGACCTTAGTGCTGGATGCAGAGTTCTTTCTTTGTTTCCTAATCAACAGCCTTGGTGATTGCTGGCCTCCAGCTGTTCCCAGCCCCTTTCCCTACCCCCCACTCTCCCTGTGAAGTCTCATTAATGGGAAGCTTAGGGCTTGTGTAGGACTCCTGACAGCTGTCTCTCCCCTTGTTAGAGCAATCATCTCAATCTGACATGATGGCTCTGGGCTCCTCCTTGAGGAGCCTGTCTGCACAGAGGCCACTTTGGGAAGCCCTAGGGGCCAGTCTGTGACAGTCCTGGAAAAAGTACCTCTTGGAGTCCTCTGGAACTAATGACCTAACCATTTCTCTCCAGGAGTAGAAGGGCAGAGATTTAGAGAAGGGAACATGGGTCTTTTTTAGAGTCTGTGCCAAAAACAGTTGTTGAGAAATTCCAAGACTAGACAGTGCCTTTCATTTCCCTGCCACCTTGCTCCCCTCTCCCCACAAAAAGGTATGTTTTTTTTGTTTTCTTCAGGAATTAAATCCCTTTATCAGGATGTTCATCCAAATGGCACCTGTGGAGACCCAGTACCCAAATCACCTTGTCCCCTATGTACTTCAGCACTTAGCTTGGGCAGAGGAGTCAGGAAATCAGGCCTTATACAGTTAAGATTCTATTTCTAAAAGTAGGAGAATAGATGATAGGGTTGCTTTCTCCTGGTCTATCTCTCTTCTAGGTTTATTGCCTCCTCTGCAAAATAGATAAAGTTTTTTGTTTTGTTTTCCTTAGAGCTATTTGGTGAGAAAAGGAGTATAGATAGATAGATAGATAGATAGATAGATAATTAGAACTGAAAAGATTTTATAAGATCAAGCAAAATCAAAGAAAGCACTTGAGGTCACTTTTTTTTTTCATGAAAAATTAGAACTAGCAGGGACCTCATATCAATTGCTTCAATTCTTTCATTTTACATATAGCACTTTGGGTGCAGGTCCCAAGGCTCCCCTAAATTCAAGGAGTCTATATCCCCAAAAAGCATAGCTTACTTCATGAGCCCCCATTGATGTGTGTGTGTGTGTGTGTGTGTGTGTGTGTGTGTGTGTGTGTGTGGTCTTAACAACTCAGTCCCAGGACCCAATTACTCAGTGAAGGTATTTAATGAAATGATATAGTAAGAAAAGTACCACCAAAACATTTCTCCTATATGTCTCAACAAAATGAGTCTACTTCTGGGACACATTCTCCCACAAATACACACAAGATTAACCAGAGAAGTAGAAAGCATGTGCCATTTTAGAGAGGCACACATATATGTAACATGGGGCATGTTATACATGTGAAAAATTACAATCATAGAACATGAAGCCAGGCCACATATATGCATTGTCTCAGGGTTGGCAGGTCTGTTATCTGCTAAGCAGTCTCTGCTTATCTTCAGGATGCTGTTCCAATTGACTGGAGGTAGTTTCTGCTACCTCCAGTTTCTAGCCTAGCAGAAATTCATGGCTCTCTTTTCCTCAGGAAAGAATGGGTACTACCATATTTGTTAGTTTTTAGCTTAAAGCCTACAGATTTTTTTCTAGATCTTTTAGAAAAGACAGAAATCCTTCCCTAGGAACTAGCAAAAAAAAAAATCCACTTGGATTTCTTGTCTTATACCTTCAGTCTTAGTTCTGAAGCCTCTTTTTTCTGTGATACAGACAACTCCAGGAGCCCAGGGCTTTGGAAAAAAAGAGTAAGGCCTTCCCAGCTAGCTATTGTCCTCAGGTTTAGCCTTTTTTTCTTTTTTAAATTTATTTATTTTATATGTTTTGCCTGATAATACATGTATAACCCAGATTGAATTGCTTGCCAGCTCTGAGAATAGGGAGGGAAGGAGGAAGGGAGATATTTTGGATCATAAAACTTCGAAAAACTTATGTGGAAATTTATTACATGTAATTGATAAAAAAAAAATTTAAAAATTTTGAATGTATTTATTTAATAGAATTTGTTCCCAGATCTCAGCTCCTCCTTCCCTTCCCCATGCCTTTTGTGTTTCAATTTCTCAGTTTATTCTCTGAAGGTGGATACTCACAGATTATTCTTCAATTATTAATTCTCTAGCTGTAGATCATGTTCTCTTGTTTTTATTCATTTCACTATTACTTCATGTAGATCTTTCCAATTAAAAAAATTAAATTGTTCATAGTTTCTTTTTTTTTTTAAACCCTTGTACTTTGGTATATTGGCTCCTAGGTGGAAAAGTGGTAAGAGCGGTCAATGGGGGGTCAAGTGACTTGCCCAGGGTCACACAGCTGGGAAGTGTCTGAGGCTGGATTTGAACCTAGGACCTCCTGCCTCTAGGCCTGACTCTCACTCCACTGAGCTACCCAGCTGCTCCCTCATAGTTTCTTACTGCACAGCATTATCTCATCACAATCATACCAAAATTTATTCAGCATTTCCCTCATTTATTGACATTCCCTCAATTTCCACTTCTTTGTTACCACAAAGAAAGCTGCTATAAATACCTTGGATATAGAAGTCCGTTTTCTTTTTCCCTAATCTCCTTGGGAAATACACCCCAAAATGATATTACTGAGTCTAACAGTTTAAAAAACGTTTAATAACCCTCTGGAGAGAATTCCAAATTGCTCTCCAAAATGGTTAGATCAGTTCACAGTTCCACCAACAGGTATTAGTGTTCCTGTTTTTCCACATGCCCTCTATTTGTCATTTTGCCCTTTAATTATATTAACTAATCTGATAGGTGTGAAATGTTTTGATCAGTATTTCTCTAATCAGTAGTGATTTAGAGAATTTTTTCATATATGGTAGGTTTAGTCTTTAACTTACCTTCTTCTTCCCAATCCAGGGACTTGGGTCCTTTTATCAAGACCTTATTGAGCTATAGTGAGCATTTGATATAAATTCCCAATTTTTAATCTCTGGAACTGGCTATTTGCCCAATAACTACCAAATAGCCTTGGGGTTCAGTTTCCCCCAGTTTTAAAGCTTATTTCTCCCCTGTTCTTCTATGTAGATAAACAGGCTAGAAAAAAGTTACAGGGATAAGCTAAGTCCTAAATTCCTAGCCCTTTCATATTTAGACATGACCCATAAAGGACACAGCATTTATATAGTGCCTACTATATGTCAAGCCTTACACTGGATACTGGGGATTTAAAAAAAAAAAAAAAAAAGGTAAAAGACAGTTCCTGTCCTCAAGAAACTCCCAATTTAATGGTATGAAAAAGGTTAACACTGAGAGATTTGTTCAAAGGGAAAAGGAGTTGATGATCTGGAGTCCAAGAGAAATATTGAAGGTTCGATGAAATTGACTGTCTTTTTCACTACCATTTTCTTTATAACTCATGTATCTTCATTGATTCCTCTAGTGATTCAGTTGCTATCTTAATGAACCCAAGTCCAAGAGATGGGCATCACCATGAAGTATCTGCCTATTCCTGTCAAGTAACAGAAAAGGTTACTTATTGTCCTCTGGAAATTTCCCTTAGTAGGTCTGGCCTGACTGCAGACAGACTTTAGTTCATCCTAAGACTTAGATCTAGAGAATCCTGAGGTCTCTTATCCTAGAATGACTCCTATCTATTGACTCCTAAGAGCCAGAGGTAACTAAGATTAGGGCAGATACTGAAAGTGAGGGGCCAGAGAACAGCATTCTGGGAATCCCAAAAGCCAATCCTGAAAGTTGTTAACAGAGTTCAGAGCAGTACCAGCTCTGGCCTAAAGACTCTAAAAGAGATCCATGGGCATCTAGTCAGTTCCACTGCTCAACATCTCACATTTTCTCACTAGACCTCTGTACATTGCAGGTCATAAATTTTATTGGGTGTTGGTTGGGATCTTGGGGCCTTGTCTAGCCCCCAATCCATCATCTACCAGCCACATAGTAGATCATAAATCATGGGGAATAAGATCCCTGACATCTCCCACCAATCCCACCAGCCCCCAAGGTACACACAACAATCCCTGAAGGGTGTAATATTTAGATATTTAGTTAAAATATTAATTTCCCTCATTATATCAGCCTTTGTAATTTTTAAAAATAACAAGGGCAAACAAATATAGGGTAAAAATTTTCTACCTAGGTCTCTGGTTCCCACCTAGTCCAGTGGCTTCATTTCTTTTGAAGGGAATTTTTGGACCAAGTTCATAGGTAAGAGAAGCAGTACTTTTCCTCTTACTCTGGTCAAGTATAACTCATATTCTTAATGTTTATGAGGCACTTTCTTTTCCACAGTCCTGAGAAATAAATAATGCCAAGTATTATTATTCTCATTTTATAGAAAAGAAAATCAAGGTTCAGAGAGGTGAGAAATTTTAGCAAAGTATACATAGGATCATAGATTTCAAGTTCATCTAGTCTAATTCTCTCATTTTACAAGTGAGGAAACTGAGATAGAGTTGCAAAGATGCAAAGGTAGCAAATGGCAAGATAGAATTCGAATTCAGGTCCTTTGACTCCAAAGCCAGCATCCTGTCCACCAAATCACATCTAATCCTTTTGTGCCACATAACTGATTTAGAGTTAGAAAGAAATTTGAAGATGATTTACTCCAAGCGTCTCATTTTATAAAGAAACTGAGTAAGAAATTATGAGCAGATTAATTTTTTTTAAACTTGGGAAAAACTACATAAGATAATGAAGAGTGGAACTAGTAGAACCAAGAGAATATTATTTACAACTACAGATTTAATATTTGAATAATAACTTGTGAATGTTCACCTCCAGAGAATGAACTGAAAAATGGAAACATGCACAACATAATCTATCCATACATATCAGTTTGCCAGATGATAGCTCCCATAGTATAGGGAGGGGGAAAGGGAGCTAAGATGCCTGGAAATAAATTCTATTAATAAAAAAGGGGGAATGGATAAATAAAGCATGACATATAAATAAAAAGAAAAAGAGAGAAAGAAAGAAAGAAAGAGAGAAAGAAAGAAAGAAAGAAAGAAAGAAAGAAAGAAAGAAAGAAAGAAAGAAAGAAAGAAAGAAAGAAAGAAAGAAAGAAA